>NC_056453.1:32343516-32466016 GCF_018296145.1 Oncorhynchus tshawytscha
GTAGACTTCAGTGATTTAAATATGACATCATCACAGATGGTTAAAGGGATAGCCCACCTCAAAATGTGTCTGGTGTCAGATCATTTCCTTTTGACTTCTCCAGAGAAGCTCCTTTAAATCTGCTGAAATCTTTTTCAGAATGGCATCAATATCCCACAGATTTCTGGTCCATGGGCCTGAGGTTGCGAGACACCTGCTGAAATCTTACTGACTTCTCTCTCTCTCTCTGTCTCTCTCTCTCTCTCTCCTCTATTTCAGCTTGAAGCAGGTCCAGCAGTGAAGCACTGGAACCAGAGACCTGTGGACATGTGGAGAAATGGGAAAATGGGAAAATGGGAATACTAAACATGGGAATACAGAGCATTGTAAAATGAAAATAATATTGGTTGTGGAATTTTGGAAGACTGAGAGACTTCTACAGATGGCTTAGGACTGTGTGTGTGTGTGTGTGTGTGTGTGTGTGTGTGTGTGTGTGTGTGTGTGTGTGTGTGTGTGTGTGTGTGTGTGTGTGTGTGTGTGTGTGTGTGTGTGTGTGTGTGTGTGTTGTGTTTTTTTAAATCTGACGATGTCCTGGAGGTTACTGACCACCTAAGTGTTTGATATGTGTACTTTGACCCCACAGCAGTCAGAAAACCATTGGATGTTGCTAGCGATCGCCATGCTGTTTGTGTGCGTCCCAAATGGCACCCTATTCCGTTTATAGTGCACTTCTTCTGACGAGGGCCCATAGGGCTCTATTAAAAAGTAGTGTACTATAGAGACTCCTTTTGTGAACCACAATCCTACAATCTAACTAAGTGATGTCAGTGTTACCCAGAGCGGTGATAACCGTTACAATGATAGTCATAGAGTAGAAGAAACAATATCATCACCACTATATCAGTCCAGAGGGTCAGGGCTGCAATACATATGTATACAAATATATAATAAATATATTCATACAATATATTTTCTAAACGCCTGTAAGTTATCTGTGCAACAGCGTCGGTGCTCAGTGAGTAGCTCATAAACATATATTGATATCTATAGTAAATATATTGAAATGTAATGTATGTTTACATATGTTTAGATATTCAACTATGTTTTCAGCACTCAGTTCCATGCAGAAACAGGGAGAGGAAAGACAAATATGTTTTCCCAACTTTGGGTGATGCCAGACAGTCTTTGGTGCCTATGTAATACAAACTAACACAGCCATTTTTAAAGTGGTAGCTGATATCCTGAATTTGTCACTAAATGACTGATCATTCAACTCAGATAGACAGGGATATGCATTGTATATGACACTTCTATTCAGAGCGATATAAAGTCAATTCATTTGAATACAACGTTGTAAGGATACAATCTGTAACTTGAATATCCTCAGTGGCTACTCAATGTATTGCAAACACACTTGGCCAAGACGCTGAACAAAAATCGCCCGGTTCTATCTGCCAAAACACACTCTCTTCACTTTATATACACAAGTTCAGTGACAGCACTTCGAACTGGAATTGAAAGTAACAGAATGTAACTTTAAACAACCAAGTAGTTCTTTTAAACTAAGGGTCAGTATCTATGGTTCAGTAAACATTCCTATGTTTAGTACCTCTGTGATTAATGATGTCATAGACACGAGACAGTGTCAGTCAGAATCCCTTTTCTCTGAAACCATATATGAGACGACACCATTTGTTTTTCGACCATACTGATCTAGCGTCCGTTTGCAGTTTCCTGGACTCACTGGCATTAAAGCACTTACTGTATTCAGGATGGTGGCCCTCAGTAACAAAGTGTTATTGTTTAAATTGAGAGAGCCACGAGAAGTAGCTCTGCCACTACCAAAACATATGGTGAGACATCAATGGAACTCAGACCGTGGGGGACAGGACAGGGACGCCGTCATTGGCACTCATTCAGAAAAGTTATTATTTGTCAAATCTGTCGTAAATGATGTGTTCTAAAAGGCCAACAATGTAGTTACTAAAATCTGATTTGGATATACAGTATTTGGCTGTTTTACTGCATAATATTTAGAAGTTGTCCTTTGCTAACTGGTGACTCCCGTTCGGATAAGCTGGTAATGGTGGAGCATAGCTGGTGGTGGTGGAAGTTGAAGTGTAATGCAGTTGATTGATGGCGATGGAATGAACATGTATTCGAGGTTAAAACCATACAAGCATTACACTTTTATTTTCACCTCAACATAGTGTGAAATATACACATATGAACAATAGACTAAATGTAGGCTCATTTTGCTGAGGCAATGAGGAGATTCTAGATTTATCCTCCACGGGAGGACACGTGCATGGCGTTTCCATGGTTTTAGTCAAACTCTTACGTGATCTATCTAACGGTTACCACCAACCTATGTTTATCATGGGCATCTCTAGCCACTGGTAAATCGTATCGTTCTAAAAAGGCAACACGACAAACAGACTTGCCTTTAAAAGGACACAGTTCCATGCTATGCCGTTGTTCTGTTTCTTGATGTTGTTGAGAGTTTCATGTATTTTTCCCCTGTGAAGTGGTGAACACATTAAAAAAAACGTTCTTTTTGCTTTGCGTTTTAACAGATTTCACAGTTTCTGTCTTCACTGTTTTTGACCTGATCAGATACTCTGTTTCGTGTCTGGAATGGCAGGGTTTTATGCAACCAGGACTTTTAAACAACCATGTGAGTTTCGAGGTATGGGTTTTAATGAAGAAAAAAAATTATAAAAATTCTGTAAATATGTGGGTAAAACAATTGTGTGGTTTTCTAGACCCATTAAGAGTTTGGTCACACTTGATTTGGATAGTCCATCTATATGTTCTCTACAGATGGTCATACTATCAACAAACTATCGGTTGATAAGAAACAGCTTGCTAAGGTTACAGTTAGGGTTAGAATAAGAGTTAGGGTTAAGATTCGGGTTAGGGTTAGAATAAGGGTTAGGGTTAAGATTCGGGTTAGGGTTAGAATAAGGGTTAGGGTTAAGATTAGGGTTAGGGTTAGAATAAGGGTTAGGGTTAAGATTAGGGTTAGGGTTAGAATAAAGGTTAGGGTTAAGATTCGGGTTAGGGTTAGAATAAGGGTTAGGGTTAAGATTCGGGTTAGGGTTAGAATAAGGGTTAGGGTTAAGATTCGGGTTAGGGTTAAGATTAGGGTTAGGGTTAGAATAAGGGTTAGGGTTAAGATTAGGGTTAGGGTTAGAATAAGGGTTAGGGTTAAGATTCGGGTTAGGGTTAGAATAAGGGTTAGGGTTAAGATTAGGGTTAGGGTTAGAATAAGGGTTAGGGTTAGGGTTAGAATAAGGGTTAGGGTTAAGATTCGGGTTAGGGTTAGAATAAGGGTTAGGGTTAAGATTAGGGTTAGAATAAGGGTTAGGGTTAGAATAAGGGTTAGGGTTAAGATTAGGGTTAGGGTTAGAATAAGGGTTAGGGTTAGGGTTAGAATAAGGGTTAGGGTTAAGATTAGGGTTAGAATAAGGATTAGGGTTAAGATTAGGGTTAGGTTTCAAATAAGGGTTAGGATTAAGATTAGGGTTAGGGTTAGAATAAGGGTTAGGGTTAAGATTAGGGTTAGGGTTAGAATAAGGGTTAGGATTAAGATTAGGGTTAGGTTTAGAATAAGGGTTAGGGTTAAGATTAGGGTTAGGTTTAGAATAAGGGTTAGGGTTAAGATTAGGTTTAGAATAAGGGTAAGGGTTAGTTAGTTGAAATATTACTGAGTCTGTAGATAGTACATATGTAGATGCTCTACAGACTATCTAAATAAAGTGTTACAAAGAGTTTTGTATTGATAGGGTGAAACACATCACATCATGACCTTTGTTAAGTTGTCATTATGATAATGAGTGGTTAGGTCATTTAAACGATCTTTACAACCGTGACTAAGATATATTAATTATGTATGGTAGAAATGGCATAATGGTTGATCCTTTCTGTCTGCTAAACAACATTCCCAGTGGGAAAAATGGTCTGAAAAGACTTCATTACAACCATATTATAACCAACAACGTCATTACAACGAGCTTTGCCTGCTGGGTTGAAATAGCAACACACTCCATAGAAATGTAGCAGTATTGAAGCCTCATTCTATATACCTGTTCCTGGGTTGTCTTGGGACCACCTATTTCCCTAGGACTTTAATGGAACCCAAATGTGAAATCCATTTTTGAAAATGGTCAAACTAACTCAACATGGACACACGAGTTGAGGAGAGTTCACAAGATAGGGTTGGAGCTGAATCAGAATCTGAATAAGTGTTGAATCTGAAGTTTAACTTGAACATTAACTTCAATTTGACCCTAAATGACTGAGGAAGGCGACCATACAAGCACGGCAGCATTGTGTCAACTTTGAGACAACGTAGCTGTATAGTTCTCCCAATGTTGCCTACAATGTTATAGTAAGACTGGATCTTATGACATGCTAACTGATTCATACTTTATAGCTACAGTACAGTGTATGGGGAGGAGAATCATCACATTAACTCTCCTTCTATGAGCTATGAAGACACACCAGTTCATTGAGAGTCCTTGTAAGCTCAAATAAATGTCTCACTCATGTACTGTATATGAACATAGAGACAAACGCTGGATCAAACACAATGACATTTCAGTCTCCAAATGTGTTCAAGCTAAGTATTGTAGCATTCGGCATGTGATAATGATCATGGCCACTTGCTGGTTCCATTGAATCGATGCATTTCAACTGAATCTTAAAGATGGAGTCCGCAGTAGGGGATCTGCAGTAGGGGATCCGCAGTAGGGGATCCGCAGTAGGGGATCCGCAGTAGGGTATCCGCAGTAGGGAATCCGCAGGAGGGAATCCGCAGGAGGGAATCCGCAGGAGGGAATCCGCAGGAGGGGAAAACAGTGCCACTGGCCGCCACACTGCCTTTCTTATTTTTATTGTTCCCGAGCTGGGGAGGTTATGTATGCCGAATAACATTGTGTTAGATACTGTTATGAGATGTTGTTATGAGTACAATAGAATGCTGCAATGGAATATTCTGTGGGTGAATGGAATGTATGTTCGTGAACAACAAACTGCCATGGAGAATGGGAGTGTAGCTGTAAGTCTGTACTGTGTGCACATTTGTAAACATACTCGGTGATGATGATGATACATAATTTCTCTTTCGAATCTGAGATCTAAGTCTCCTGATGTCTTTGTTCCCTCTCCTTGTGGATCTGTGACATTTAAATGATCTGCAATGGCTGTGTCTCAGTAGCCAAACACTGTGCATTAGACAGCTTACACCTGAGAGTAACACTCACTTAGAATGTCCTGCCTTAAACTCTGGAAGCCCAATCAGCTGTATCCTGGTGTCAACCATCTGATTCCTGATCTCTTAGCTTTCAGATTGAAGAGTAAAGCTCTGACTAAGACAAGGGACATTGTCTGTAAAATATACAGTTGAAGTCAGTCGGAAGTTTACATACACTTAGGTTGGAGTCATTAAAACTAATTTTTCAACCACTGCACAAATTTCTTGTTTGCAAACCATAGTTTTGGCAAGTCGGTTAGGACATCTACTTTGTGCATGACACAAGTCATTTTTCCAACAATTGTTTACAAACAGATAATTTCATTTATAATTCACTGTATCACAATTCCAGTGGGTCAGACGTTTACATACACTAAGTTGACTGTGCCTTTAAACAGCTTGGAAAATTCCAGAAAATTATGTCATGGCTTTAGAAGCTTCTGTTAGGCTAATTTACATAATTTGAGTCAATTGGAGGTGTACCTGTGGATGTATTTCAAGGCATACCTGCAAACTCAGTGCCCCTTTGCTTGACATCATGGGAAAATCAAAAGAAATCACTCAAGACCTCAGAAAAAAAATTGTAGACCTCCACAAGTCTGGTTCATCCTTGGGAGCAATTTCCAAATGCCTGAAGGTACCACGTTCAGCTGTACAACCAATAGTACGCAAGTATAAACACCATGGAACCATACTTCTCAGGAAGGAGATGTGTTCTGTCTCCTAGAGATGAACGTACTTTGATACGAAAAGTGAAAATCAATCCCAGAACAACAGCAAAGGACCTTGTAAAGATGCTGGAGGAAACAGGTACAAAAGTATCTATATCCACAGTAAAAACTAGTCCAATATCGAAATAACCTGAAAGGCAGTTTAGCAAGGAAGAAGCCACTGCTCCAAAACCAACATAAAAAAGCAAGACTACGGTTTGCAACTGCACATGGGGACAAAGATCGTACTTTTTAGAGAAATGTCCTCTGTTCTGATGAAACAAAAATATAACTATTTGGCCATAATGACCATCGTTATGTTTGGAGGAAAAAGGGGGAGGCTTGCAAGAACAACAACCGTGAAGCATGGGGGTGGCAGCATCATGTTGTGGGGGTGCTTTGCTGCAGGAGCGACTGGCGCACTTCACAAAATAGATGGCATCATAAGGCAGGAAAACAATGTGGATATATTGAAGAAACATCTCAGGACATCAGTCAGGAAGTTAACGCTTGGTCGCAAATGGGTCTTCCAAATGGACAATGACCGCAAGCATACTTCCAAAGTTGTGGCAAAATGGCTTAAGGACAACAAAGTCAAGGTATTGGAGTGGCCATCAGAAAGCCCTGACCTCAATCCTATAGAAAATTTGTTGGCAGAACTGAAAAAGCGTGTACGAGCAAGGAGGCCTACATTCCTGACTGAGTTACACCAGCTCTGTCAGGAGAAATGGGCCAAAATTCACCCAACTTATTGTGGAAGCTTGTGGAGGGCTACCCAAAATGTTTGACCCAAGTTAAACAATTTAAAGGCAATGCTATCAAATACTAATTGAGCGTATGTAAACTTCTGGCCCACTGGGAATGTGATGAAAGAAATAAAAGCTGAAATAAATAATTCCCTCTACTATTATTCTGACATTTCATATTCTTAAAATAAAGTGGTGATCCTAACTAACCTAAGACAGGGAATATTTACAAGGATTAAATGTCAGGAATTGTGAAAAACTGAGTTTAAATGTATTTGGCTAAGGTGTATGTAAACTTCCGACTTCAAATGTAGTATGTATAAGCTGAAAGTAGAAGCTTAAGTGTTGTTGTCCGTTAGTTTACTTCAATTAGGAGATGGGCTAAATATATGGAGGATTGGAAATGATGAAGACAATTAGATTGATATTGATGGAAGCCACAATCAATCGGCAATATTAAAACCGATCTACCCCTTAAAAAAAGACAGTGGAGATACACTATAGCACACACACACACACTGATCTTTGATTGAGACAGGGGAGACAGATGCTACCACAGGACAAGATGGACATATTGGTGAAATCACACCCACACTGTTATGGTGCCAGGCTGGGGATGGATAGAGGAAAATACCTCAGTAACTGATCTAGAAGGCACCAGACTTCTGTCACATATGACCACTTCTGTAGCATAGTGACAGAGACTACTGCAAATGAACCGGATATGTTTTGTCATTGACGATGACAGTTATTTTAGACATCAGATAGGCATCACATATTCTGTGAATATCTACATCTTCTAGATTACAGGGATGAAGGAGAGACCCTTTTCACAGTATAGGGTCGAACTAAACCGTACTTTGCTGACACTGATATTTTACTTTTCAGCAAGGTTCCAGCAACTATTTGTCTAAGCATAACCAGGCCAGCCAGGCAAGTACAGCCTGGCTCAGCTCTGTAGTGTGAAAAGCCATGCAGTGTAATAGCCTCCCTGGGATGTCTGTGTACAGGGGTTCCCAAGGCAACACTCTGCGACAGAGGCCTTTATTCTTTGTGTGTCTCTGAGACTGGGACTTCTAAAGAGGAGATCAAACAGCAAGGAGCTTTGTTCCTGTCAGTGCACTCTCGAGTAACACACACACACACACACACACACACACACACACACCCAGGCACACACACACGCACACACACACACACACACACACACACACACACACACACACACACACACACACACACACACACACACACACACACACACACACACATACACATACACCCACACACAGGCACACGCACACACCCACACACAGGCACACGCACACACCCACACACAGGCACACGCACACACACACACAGGCACACGCACATGCACACGCACACGCACACACACGCACACACACACACACACACACACACACACACACACACACACACACACACACACACACACACACACACACACACACACAGGAACACCTACACCCACACACACACACACACAAATAAAACCACGGTTTGCAACTGCACATGGTGACAAAGATTGTACTTTTTGGAGAAATGTCCTCTGGTTTGATGAAACAAAAATAGAACTGTTTGGCCGTAATGACCATCGTTATGTTTGGAGGTAAAAGGATGAGGCTTGCAAGCCGAAGAACACCATCCCAACCGTGAAGCATGGGAGTGGCAGCATCATGTTTTGGGGGTGCTTTGCTGCGCAGAACTGAAAAAGCGCGTGCGAGCAAGGAGGCCTACAAACCTGACTCAGTTAGACCAGCTCTGTCAGGAGGAATGGGCAAAAATTCACCCAACTTATTGTGGGAAGCTTGTGGAGGGCTACCCGAAACGTTTGACCCAAGTAAAACAATTTAAAGGCAATGCTACCAAATACTAATTGAGTATGTAAACTTCTGACTCACTGGGAATGTGATGAAAGAAATAAAAGCTCAAATAAATTATTCTCTCTACTATTATTCTGACATTTCACAAGTGGTGATCCTAACTGACCTAAGACAGGGAATTTTAACCAGGATTAAATGTCAGTTATTGTGAAAAACTGAGTTTAAATGTATTTGGTTGAGGTGTATGTAAACTTCCGACTTCAACTGTATACCCAATACACACAAAGTAAAGTAAAGGAATTAACAATATATAAATATATGGACTAGCAGTGTCAGAGTGGCAAAGACTAAGATACAGTAGAATTGTACAGAATACAGTATATACATAGGAGATGAGTAATGCAAGACATGTAAGCATTATGAAAGTGACTAGTGTTCCATTTTTTAAAGTGGCCAGTGATTTCAAGTCTATGTATATAGGCAGCAGCCTCTAATGTGCTAGTGATGGCTATTTAACAGTCTGATTGCCATGAGAAAGGTGTTTTTCAGTCTCTCGGTCCCAGCTTTGATGCACCTGTACTGACCTCGCCTTTTCGATGATAGCGGCAGTAGCTTGGGTGGTTGTTGTCCTTGATGATCTTTTTGGCCTTCCTGTGACATCGGGTGCTGTAGGTGTCCTGGAAGGCAGGTAGTTTGCCCACGGTGCAGCGTTGGGCAGACTGCACCACCCTCTGGAGAGCCCTGCGGTTGCGGGCAGTGCAGTTGCCGTACCAGGCTGTGATACAGCCCGACAGGATGCTCTCAATTGTGCATCTGTAAACGTTTGTGAGGGTTTTAGGTGCCTAGGCAAATTTCTTTAGCCTCCTAAGGTTGAAGAAGCATTGTTGTGCCTTCTTCACCACGCTGTCTGTGTGGGAGGACCATTTCAGTTTGTCAGTGATGTGTACCCTGATGTGTACCCTGAGGAACTTTCTAAGCTTTCCACCTTCTCCACTACTGTCCTGTTGATGTGTGGATAAGGTGGTGCTCCCTCTGCTGTTTACTGTAGTCCACGATCCTCTCCTTTGTTTTGTTGACGTTGAGCGAGAGGTTATTTTCCTTGCACCACACTCCCAGAGCCCTTACCTCCTCTCTGTAGGCTGTCTTGCCTTTGCTGGCAATCAAGCCTACTACTGTTGTATCAAATGCAAACTTGATGATTGAGTTGGAGGCGTGCTTGGCCACACAGTCATGGGTGAACAGGGAGTACAGGAGGGGACTAGGCACGCAACCTTGTGGGGCCCCAGTGTTGAAGATCAGCGAAGTGGAGGTGTTGTTTCCTACCTTTACCACATGGGGGCGGCCCATCAGGAAGTCCAGGACCTAGTTGCACAGGGCGGGGTTCAGAGCCAGGGCCTCAAGCTTAATAATGAGCTTGGAGGATACTATGTTGTTGAATGCTGAGCAATAGTCAATGAACAGCTTACATAGGTATTCCTCTTGTCCTGATAGGATAGGGCAGTGTGCAGTGTGATGGCGATTGCATCGTCTGTGGATCTATTGGGGCAGTAAGCAAATTGAAGTGGGTCTAGAGGGACAGATAAGGTAGAGGTGATATGATCCTTGACTAGTCTCTCAAAGCACTTCATGATGACAGAACTGAGTGCTACGGGGAAATAGTAATTTAGTTCACTTACCTTTGCTTTCTTGGGTACAGGAACAATGATGGCCATCTTGAAGCAAGTGGGGACAACTGACTGACTGTCAGTAAACACACCAGCCAGCTGGTCTGCATATGCTCTGAGGACGCGGTTAGGGATGCCATCTAGGCCGGCAGCCTTGTGAGGGTTAACACGCTTAAATGTCTTACTAACGTTCAGCCACGGAGAAGAAGAGCCCACAGTCCTGGGTAGCGGGCAGCGTCGGTGGCACTGTTATCCTCAAATCAGGCGAAGAAGGTGTTTAGCTTGTCCAGAACCAAGACGTCAGTGTCCGCGACATGGCTGGTTTTCCTTTTTGTAGTCCGTGATTGTCTGTAGACCCTGCCACATACGTCTCGTGTCTGAGCCGTTGAATCGACTCCACTTTGACTCTATACTGACGTCTATACTGTTTGAGTTTCTACCTATAGGAAGGGGGGAGCAAAATGGATTTGTGGTCAGATTTGCCCGAAAGGAGGGCGGGGGAGGTTCTTGTAGACATCCCGGAAGTTGGTGTAGCAGTGGTCATGTGTTTTAGCAGCGTGTGTACTACAATCGATGTGTTGATAGAACTTCGGCAGCCTTTTCCACACAATTGTTAAAACCCCAGCCACAATAAATGCTGCCCCAGGATATCTGGTTTTCAGTTTGCATAAAGTCCAGTGAAGTTCTTTGAGTGGGTTGGTGGTATCGGCTTGAGGGGGATATACATGGCCGTGACTTTAACCGCAGAAAGTTCTCTTGGGAGATAATACGATCAGTGAAGTATTCTTGGTCAGGACTTGAGTTCTTGTATGTTATCGCAATTACACCATACCCTCCCGCCCTTTTTCCCGGAGAGATATTTATTCCTGTCTGTGCGATGAACTGAGAACCCAACTGGCTGGACCGACTCAGACAGTATATCCCAAGAGAGAGCCATGTTTACATGAAACAGAGTTTCATGTAACATTAGCGAGCAATACACTCGGAAGCGGTGGGTGGGGTGCGCACCTCCCAAGTCGGACTAGAAGACCACTCTGAGTACCTCTCCTCCACCGGCGTTGTTTTGGGTCGGCCTCTGGAATCAGTTCAATTGCCCTGGGGGATGGAACAAAGGATCCACTTTGGGAAAGTCGTATTCCTGGTCGTAATGCTTGTAGTGGTGGTGAGTTCTGCCACTCTGATATCCAATAGTTCTTCAAGGATACATGTAATGACACAAAAAAAATCTGGGCTAATAATGTAAGAAGTAATATATTAAAAAATACTGCAAAGTTCCTAAGAGCTAACAGCCCTCTCTGTCGACGCCATTTTCTCTCTCTCTCTCTCACACACACACACACACACACACACACACACACACACACACACACACACGGTATGCATCTGAGATTTATACAGTGGTGCATTAAGTATGAAATAGCGGTATGTGTGTGTGTCAAACCTGCATTTTAAATTAAAATCTCAGTAGCCAGAACACCTACAAGTTTTTAGTGTGAGATTGTGTTATTTTGTCAATGCAAAAGTGAGAGAGAGAGGGAGAGAGAGAGAGGGAGAGAGAAAGAGGGAGAGCGGTATTGCGAGAGAGTGAGAAACAGAGAGAGGAAGAGAAAGAGGGAGAGAGGAAGAGAAGAAGAAAGAGTGAGGGAGGTAGAGGGTAGAAAGATGGAGAGAGAGAAAGATACAGAGATACTATACTTGATAAAGAAGTTTGTAGTAAATGGTATTATACTGTTGAGTACTATACTACACACTGTAGTATCCCTCGATCATGTGTAGTATTTACTATAGGTTGTTGTATACTTTTGTGCCACCCATAAGTGAGAAACATGCCAAGTATTGACGATTGTGTTCCGTACAGAATATACAAAAGAGCAGATGCTCTGAACTACAGTTTATGAAGCATTTGCTCTTTTAGTATTTCTCAATTAGGTTTCCTCAAGGAGAAAGCTATGGGGAAACAAAATTCCCGAAGCATTGAGGTTTTCCAGCAATTATGTAGAAAATAGGTTCTTTACCCGAGACTTTGATCAACACAGTGTACACTAGTGGTAGCTGCTGGTCAAGAATTTAGAGCAGCCAAATGATTATAGATGACGCCCCACATCCCGTAGCGAGTGCACAACGTAGCCTTTTTGTCTTCTACCAATCCAAATCTGGTGGTTTGTTGATGCAACGAAGCTTCGGATGTCATTGATCATGTGCTACAGGCATCGGCACATTTCTTCGAAGTACACTGCTTAGCGAGTTCAACGCATGTTCTCAGATCTCCAGCATCAAGCATAACATCACTGCAGAAAGCCTCCAATTCTATGTCAAAGATAATAAAACAAAAAAACACTATAGTAAATACTACAGTATATTACAGTCCACAAAAACATTACAGTAAATACTACAGTATATTACAATCCACAAAAACATTACAGTAAATACAACAGTATATTTCAATGCACAAAAACAGTAAATACTACAGTATACTATAATCCACAAAAACACTACATAAATGAATATGGTATAAAGTGTATAATAGTTTCATTTTACTACAGCATTTATACTACAGTCCAAATACTCCAGTATTCACAGTAGTGTTTTTTATTTACCTTTATTTAACTAGGCAAGTCAGTTAAGAACACATTCTTATTTACAATGACGGCTTAGAATCAGTGGGCTAACTGCCTTGTTCAGGGGCAGAATGACCTTGTCAGCTCTGGGATTTGATCTTGCAACATTTCGGTTACTAGTCCAATGCTTTAACCATTAGGCTACATGCCACGTAGTGACAAATTTTAGTACGCAAAAACAATAGAGTATTTATACCATAGTATACTATAGTATTTTTTCAGGTGAAGAGATACAGAAGGGAGATGAAGAGCGGTAGAGAAAGAAAGAGAGACAAAGAGATCTGGATAGTGTTACTAAGAGTCCCTCGTGTCCTTCACCTCTCTCTGACTCTCAAATACTGTCAATTACTTTAAGAGCTTTTCTAAACTGTTACTTGTACACACACACGTTGGATACATCCTTTCTGAGGCAGCCATTCAGGATATGATTATCAAATGGAACGGCAATTCAATCAAAGGCATGTTGAATGTCGAGGTCACTGCTCCACTGACAGCTTTTTCCCAAAGTATTCCTCAGTAGATCTGAAACAGGGGAGATGGGACCGTGCAGGGGTGTAAAGTACTTCAGTAAAAATACTTTCAAATCCTACTTTAGTCATTTTTGTGGTATCTGTACTTTACTATTTATATTTTTGACAACTTTTACTTTTACTCCACTACATTCTTAAAGAAAATGGGTACTGTTTACTCCCATAGAGTTCAGGGAAGTAGTAATCAGAGAGGTAGAGTTCAGGAACACACACACGCTCTGGTAGCAGCACTGATACAGTACTCGTTTGCTGTCTCTTTGCATACGTATCTGAATTAATAATAAGATGTTACCATTTTCCTGGCCTCCTGTGTGTGTGTGTGTTTAATTTTAGGTCCCCATGAGGATAGAGGAACATAACGTGTGTGTGTGTGTGTGTGTGTGTGTGTGTGTGTGTGTGTGTGTGTGTGTGTGTGTGTGTGTGTGTCTATGGCCAGTCCATTTTTGGATATAATTACACTCCAAAACCATTAACTTACTCTTACCTCTTCATAAGACATTCCCCTCTCCTACTCTCCTTTATCCCTATCACTACAGATGTCATTTAAACCAGTTTGCTACAGCAGGAAAATAATCATGCAGCAACAGGAAATGTGGATTATTATGTGGATTATAATTAATGGACATTTTTCTAGGGGTTGATATGGAAGCCCTGAAGCCCAAGCCAAAAACTCTTGGAATTATCTTGTTTGAATGACTTAGTATATAATTAAAATGACTTGGTATCTTCTTTGAACATTTTAGTATCTTGTATGAACGACTTAGTAAAAAAAATAGTTCAAATAAGATGCTAAATGGTTTAACATGCTCTGCCTAGAATTCTCCCTTATTTTATCACTATACTTTTAATTATGTCACACCCTGATCTGTTTCACCTATCTTGTGCTCGTCTCCACCCTCCTCCAGGTGTCCCTTGTGTATTTATGCCTGTATTTTCTGTTTGTCTGTTGCCAGTTCGTCTTGTCTCATCAAGCCTACCAGTGTGTTTTTCCAGTACTCCTATTTCTCTCTAGCCCTTGTTTTTCTAGTTTTTCCCTGTTTTGACCATTCTAACTGCACTGACCCCAAGCCTGCCTGCCGTTCTGTACCTTACTGACTCTGCCCTGGATTACGGACCACTGCCTGACCTGACTCCGAGCCTGCCTGCCGTTCTGTACCTGCCTGACTCTGACCAGATTACGAACCTCTGCCTTCCCTGACTGCGAGCCAGCCTGCCGTTCTGTACCTGCCTGACTCTGACCAGATTACAAACCTCTGCCTGCCCTGACAGCGAGCCTGCCTGCTGTTCTGTACCTTACTGACTCTGACCAGATTACAAACCTCTGCCTGCCCTGACAGCGAGCCTGCCTGCTGTTCTGTACCTGCCTGACTCTGCCCTGGATTACGGACCTCTGCCTGACCTGACAGCGAGCCTGCCTGCTGTTCTGTACCTTACTGACTCTGACCAGATTACAAACCTCTGCCTGCCCTGACAGCGAGCCTGCCTGCTGTTCTGTACCTGCCTGACTCTGCCCTGGATTACGGACCTCTGCCTGACCTGACAGCGCCTGACCTGCCTGACTCTGACCAGATTACGAACCTCTGCCTGACAGCGAGCCTGCCTGCTGTTCTGTACCTGCCTGACTCTGCCCTGGATTACGGACCTCTGCCTGACCTGACAGCGAGCCTGCCTGCTGTTCTGTACCTTACTGACTCTGACCAGATTACGAACCTCTGCCTGCCCTGACAGCAAGCCTGCCTGCTGTTCTGTACCTTACTGACTCTGCCCTGGATTACGGACCTCTGCCTGCCCTGACAGCGAGTCTGCCTGCTGTTCTGTTCCTGCCTGACTCTGACCTGGATTACGGACCTCTGCCTGCCCTTGACCTGTCTTTTGCCTGCCGCCTGTTTGGTCAATAAACATCTGTGATTCTAGCTGTCTGGATCTGGGTCTTATCCTGAGTCGTGATAAATTAGGCCTATTCGGTTGTAATGATTTAGGCTGCCCCACCCAAAGTAACCTATATATAATTGATATATTGTACTTTCTAACATCAGTATATGTAATTTCTATTTTGAAATATTTTAATGGATGTTTTAGGTAGGCATTACATTAGGCTACTGTAAAATGTTTTTTCGTTTTTCTTGGAATAGAAACCACCATAATATAAATTAATTTAATTAAGCATAAATAATAAAGGCCAGTATCAGCTTCTTTTCATAAATAAAAGGGAATAAATCATCTCAAACTGCAGTGGTGAAATGGTTTGTGCACAGAAGCAAGCACCAACATGCTTTACATGTGCATTGAGTGTGAAACATTTAATCAAATTAAATATTTGTATTATTATAAAGACAGAAAAATATTACATGTAAAAGCTTAATTACATACATTAATATAGCCTAAACATACAGTTAAAGTATCCATCAGCAGCCATGCGTGGGTAAACTCACAGGGAAAGCCAAACCAGAAAAAAAAGTCATATTACTACCTATGTGTTGTGATAATTGCATTGTTTGCTCTATAACCTATTAGTTCATATGCCTTGCAACTGTGATACATAGTCCTAAGGCCGAGACAATAAGAAGACACAGTGGCCGAATAAATTCAACCACACCTTTGTTTCTTCACAAAACCGGAGAGCAACAGCTGTCAGGTGAAGTCCACAAAGCATATTGCATGTAACAAACAGTTACATGACCTATAGCATGGTCAAGCAAGTTAATGTCTCCACCATTTTCAGAATACTAAACAACTATTGATTTTGAACCACGGAGAGTTACCGCAAGTAGAATTTTGTTTTACTCACCCTGCGCCAATGCCATCCTCTCTTTTATGTTGACGAAGTAGTCTATGACTCTGTCATACAGTATCCACTTTTATTTTTTGTTGTCCTAGGCTGCCTGGCTAAAATGCTTGCTCTCCGGTCTAACTTCATGGGCAATGTTAGCTAGTTAACATTAGCCTTCTCCATCTACATGTAACTACATATTGACATTCCATCTTCTCGGGCCAGGGGCAGAATGTATGAATTAATGGGGCGGCAGAGTAGCCTAGTGGCTGGAGAGTTGGACTAGTAACCGGAAGGTTGCAAGTTCAAACCCCCGAGCTGACAAGGTCCAAATCTGTCCTTCTGCCCCTGAACAGGCAGTTAACCCACTGTTCCTAGGCTGTCATTGAAAATAAGAATTTGTTCTTAACTGACTTGCCTGGTTAAATAAAGGTAAAATAAAAAAATAAAAAAATGGTTGGATCAGAATCACCGTTATAATCATTGGCCAGTACGGAGAAATAAGTAAAACCACAAGTCCAAATCCCCATCTCCAGCGATGGCTAATTAAGGAAAGGGGAAATTTTTGTTGGCGAGCCACCGGAGGACAACAACACAATGAGATGCAATAATTCAAGAAGTTTCAATGTCAATGTGATTTGATTGGAGTGAAGCCAAATCCAAACTGTCTTACCTTGACACTTTGTTTTGGTGCGCCAGGACCATTCACAGTTCAGCTCACTCAGTTTAGCTCAACGCTGATTGGCTATAATTTTATACTTTTTTTATCAAGGGAGGCCAAATGATCGCTGGCCTTGCATTCAATGCTACAGTTGGCAACAATGTAATACTTGTTTTGACTCTTTTCAGACACCATCAGATAGATGGCCTACACACACAGAGACAGAGAGGTGCTATTTGGATGCTTTGTAATGGTGAGATACATTCAGTCTCTTGCGAATTGAAGGAAAACTATGAAACACAGAAAAGTGAAAGATAAATTATTATTTCATTATTTAAAAAAAATGTGTAAACATTTTTGGGGGGGAAGCCTGGCTTCCCTTGGCAACAATGAATACATGCTACTGGTACTGTATCATCACCAATAATTAAATTAACTTGAATAATAGGTTTATCCTGTGAACAACATGCTTTTATTTGCCCACTAGAGAATCGCCTACAAAAAAAGCTTTGTGATAGGCTATGAAGAAATTTCAGTGCCAACAGAAATTGTATTTGAATTTCATAATTTTGAATTTGTATTAGGATATTGCATTTCAATTACATTTTTTTTATTTTTAATTTATGTACAAACGTAATCATTGAATTTATATATTGAACTTGTATTTCATGATTTGAAACTCAATTGAATGAATATTGAATTCAACTTTAAAATTAGATTGAAATGTAATTGGATATTCAAGTTCAATATTTACATATTCAGTTTCAATATGGTAGATATCGCATTCATTGTCTGTCTATCAAGTTTCCAAACTATAATTTCAAGTTTATTAAAGTTTCATAATATTCAACTACTCAGATGCATTCAGATTCAGTTATCAAATTCAGATATCTATTTAAAACCAGAGACGACATACTAGTATTTGCCAGCTCACTGTGGTAAACAAAATCTTCTGTCGGTTTCTGAAGCCAATGTGGCATGTTTCATTTATTTTCTTCCAATGAATTTGGCTCTAGGGTTTTAACTGTTTTGTCTATGAGCTATTATGACCCCATTCCTGAAAGATACTCTATGGAGCATGGGCGTGCTTTTTGTTCCCCTCTATGATGATCACAGGAAGTGACTGTCACAAAAAACAACATTTGGCCCCTGTAAGAATATTCACTGAGTATAAAACATTAGGAACACCTGCTCTTTCCATGACCAGGTAATTCCAGGTGAAGGCTCAATCTTAGTCCTGTATTGATGCTTTGCATTTTTGATTATTCGTTGAGGGTGTAGCGGCATTTCTTAAGTGTCCAGATTAATGTCCCACTCCTTGAAAGCGGCAGCTTTAGTCTAACTCAGTGCAGATGTTGCCTCTAATCCATGGCTTCTGTTTGGGATATGTACGTATGGTCACTGTGGGCGACTTTGTCGATGCACTTATTATTAATGATGTGGTAAACACCTCAATTCAATCGGATGAATCCCGGAACATATTCCTGTCTGTGTGAGACAAAAAGTCCTGTCGCTTAGCATCCACTTCATCGGAAGTTGAGTGCGTCACTGGTGCTTCCTGTTTGAGTTTTTACTTCTAAGCAGGAATCAGGAGGATATAGTTATGGTCAGATTTGCTAAATGGAGGGCAATGGGGAGCTTTGTATGGGTGTTTGTGTGTGGAGTAAATTTTATCTTGAGTTTTTCCGCCTCTTGTTGCACAGTTGACATGATGGTAGAAATGAGTTAAGACAGATTTTTTTGTTTTCTTGCATTAAAATCATCGGGCACTAAGAGCGCCGCCTCGGGGTGATCATTTTCTTGTTTGCCAATAGTTCGCCAATAGAACGGATGGTAGAGGCGGTTGGTTATCCTCTCGCCGACGTATCTCGCTCGCCGACGTCTCGTCAGGTATTCCGCACGCCGGCCTCTATAACGGCCCCTCTTCCACTCTGAGTGTCAGAGTTTTGGCCTGATCTGGGATGACACTTGCCCACTTACATGCTCTGGCATTCAAAAGCAGCCCTGCTTTATGCTATCAAAGAACTGTCAGTGAATTAACATATCCATGGATGGAGTCAGTGAATGAATGGCTGCAGCAACCATGACACGGTCTGACAAGCTACATAACAAATGAGGCCAAATTAGACAAAATAACATTTAAGTAATTCAAACAAGATAAGTCGTTCAAATGAGTTAGTATCTCGTTCGAATGACTTAGTATCTCATTTGAATGACTTAGTATCTTCTTTGAATGACTTAGTATCTCGTTTGAATGACTTAGTATCTCGTTTGAATGACTTAGTATCTTGTTTGAATGACTTAGTATCTCATTTGAATGACTTAGTATCTCGTTTGAATGACTTAGTATCTCGTTTGAATGACTTAGTATCTCGTTTGAACGACTTGGTATCTCATTTGAACGACTTGGTATGTCGTTTGTATTACAATCTTTTGTTTGATCGGGATACTAAGTCATTCAAACGAGATACTAAGTCATTCAATCAAGATACTAAGTCATTCAAACGAGATTTGTTTTTGCCTTGGGCTTCAGGGATTCCATTGGTGAATACATTTATCGTAAGGGAAAATCAAGTCTGACATTTCAAAGTGGAAAACACAAACTTCAGAAGGCTTTTCCTTTAAAAAACTCAAATACACCACACATTTTTAAATGTCCTGCTTGCAGGAAGGTTCTCCTGCAATAGGGTGATCAAATTAAGATGCTACATCTCTAGTGTGTTTGCACAGCTATTTCATGTTACCATGTAGACAGACAGATAGACAAACAGTAACTTTTCTCACGTCAGTAGGTATAGCCAGGAGGTGAACAGCATTTCAATTAAGGCTCTCAGTTGAGCAGAAAATTACATTTCTGAGTCAGGTGCCGAATCAAAAACAGACTACACCAAATAGATGTATTAGAATTTCAGAGAAGTGTGTGTGTGTGTGTGTGTGTGTGTGTGTGTGTGTGTGTGTGTGTGTGTGTGTGTGTGTGTGTGTGTGTGTGTGTGTGTGTGTGTGTGTGTGTGTGTGTGTGTGTGTGTGTGTGTGTGTGTGTGTGTGTGTGTGTGTGTTTGTGTGTGTGTGTGTGTGTGCATGTACGTGCCTGTATGTATCCGTGCAAGGAGAATTGGAGAGAGGGAAACTAGTGGTAGACAAGAAGAAGAAGAAGAAGAAGAAGAAATCAATGAAATCACAGTTTTAACAGACAGGCCCATCACTAATAGATTATTATAAAACTGTAGCAGGGGTATCAATGAGCCATTTCACTTTCAGTGAGCTAGTCCTTCAAACTCAAAAGGTTGCATTTGAAATGGTACCCGATTCCTTGTATAGTGCACTACTTTTGACCAGAGCCCTACGGACCCTGGTCCATCGTTTTGCAATATGCAGTAAAGGGAATAGGGTGTGATTTCAGTCCAAATCAGGCCATTCTTCAACGAGTGCTGGACTGTTTAGAAGAAAGAGCATGTGCTAAACGCCTTTAATGTTGCATGAGCTGCATAATTTATCACGATGAGTCTTACACAACCATCCAACCCATCTCTGTCCCCCCCTATCAACTTAAAGGAGAATATTAATGGCTCTCAGGCTTAAGTAGCTTAATCAGTCAGTATTGTGGTTGTATATGAGAACCATTGGAGACAGGCCATTACGCAGAGCTATTAGAACACAAAAACCCACTTAGATATCATTAGTCTAAAACAGGGGGAATGTCAATCTGCGCTAAAGCACTAAGCAGCACGGAGCAGCTCATGATTTAAATAAGTTAGTGGGGTTAATTGACGTCAGGCACCGATGATGTGGAACACATAATATTGTAGGTCATGTGGAAGTGGGAGGACAGAGAAGAAGAGTTTGGATTCTATGGATGAACGGCATGTTTAATTAGCAGAAATTTTGCTCATTTGGAAAATATATCAAAGAATGTTTCAAGTGTCAAAGGACACATTAATACTGGAGATATTCCACGTGTTGAAGTATTAATAAAAAAACGTCAATGTGAAGTTTTATTTAAACCTCAATGAGTTCAATGTGAAGTTTTATTTAAACCTCAATGAGTTCAATGTGAGGTTTGTGATATTTTATGCTGCTTCGTCATTATAATGCAACTCTATGGATAATGTGATGGCTATATTGCAACCAGAGGAAGTAGAAACACCTGAAACTGCCTTTTCCTGCAAGCTAGAGCCATAATCGTTATGCCTAGTAATCATTATGCGGTTTTAAACAATAATCACGGTTTCCGACTTCAGTTAGATTTTTGTTTTTAAACATGAAATGCATTATGAAGTAATGACATTCAAATTATTTTAGAGCTTTTTAATGGAAATCCCAATGCCAAAAATTGTGAAAATATCATGACACAAGGCGAGACCCAGATGCAGACACAGGAGGCAGAAGGTTGGAGTATAAGCTGTTTAATAATCCAAAAGGAGTAGGCAAGAGGATGGTCATGGACAGGCAAAAAGGTGAAAACCAGTTCAGTCCAGGAGGTACAGATTGGCAGACAGTTGGAGCTCAAAAATAAATAATACTTTTTGAGCTGTAGCTCAAAAATAAGCGAGCACTGAGAAAGAAAACCACGACAGGTACCAGGATCTCCAGAATATGGCCCGGGGGAGGTAAGCAGGGTTCCCGGGGAACTGGGGTAGGCTGTACCAACTCACCACTAAAAGGAAAAAACGCACTGGGAAGTTGGGATCTCTCAGGGATGGCAGAAAGAGACAGGAAACACAGGGATAAATACACTGGGGAAGCGACACCTGGAGGGGGTGGAGACAATATCAAAGACAGGTGTAACAGATCAGGGTGTGACAGAGCATTCAATTGCCAAAACATGTCATATATTCCATTGCCTCTGTCAAGTCAACATTGGATAGACATCATTAGAATAATAGGAAATTCCTATGAAATTATCATATTTCAGTTTTGTATATTACTTTTTATTTCATTAATTTATTATTTTTCATTCCTTAAAAAGTAATTGTGTAGTCTGATCAGGCAGTAGCAGTCAGCCAGCTAGGCCATCTAACATGATGTACTCTCCATACTGTACTGTTGTATTAGTTCTTCAAAATAGATAAGGCATATTTTCACGAACTGTATCTGTCCCTCTTGTTATTGTGTTATGTACAGTACATTTCTCTCTAATGCGGTCTATGTATTTCTAACCTAACCTAGCATGCGTAAAAGTGTAGCCGTCTCTGTCTCTGAACGCGAAAGAACAAGCACAATGGATTATGGTTATTGTAGTTAATTACCATGTTTATTTGCTGAACTAGGTTGAATATTTGCTTAATGAAAACTACAACTCCCTTCGGCCCAGCATTCCACATAGTTCTTGACTTGATTTCTCTCGTGAATGATTTGGCACGTAAGGCTCACAAAAAACTAAACTAAATGGAATTCAAGTCCAATTAGTTGTTTAATTACCTGCCCCCAAAAATCTACTCAGCACTACTAATTATGTCTATTTTTCTGCATAAGTTATCTAAGCATACTTCTTTACCCGTTCAATTGTCATTCTGCCTATTGTATATCACACATCTTAATATGCTGCACTAATATATCACGACTCAGGATATGACCCAGATGCAGATACAGGAGGTGGATAGTACAGTTCTCAGAAGATGTATTATAAACACGGGGCAGGAAAAGGGCAGGTCGAGGACAGGCAAGGGTTCGTGATCAGGTTCAGAGTCAGGCAGGTACAGGACGGCTGGCAGGCTCAGGGTCAGGGCAGGCAGAATAGTCTGAAGCGGGAAAACTAGGGAACAGAACTTGAGAAAAAGTCGGGAAAGCAGGCTGGTAAAACCTGACAAGACAAGACGAACTGGCAACAGACAAACAGAGAACACAGATATAAATTCACCGGGGATATTGGGGAAGATGGGTGACACCTGGAGTGGGGTGGAGACAAGCACAAAGAAAGGTGAAACAGATCAGGGTGTGACAAATATTTATAGGATATTACATCCAAATTACAACATGGGATAATAACACACATCATCAATACAGTCAGATATCATGGTATCGTGATTACAGTTTTTCCCAATTGTTTACACATTAGACTGGCCCATGAGGCACAATGACCCAAACCTGTAACTAATTTTGCAAAATCATACACCAAATCTGCAATACTACTGGCACATCTTTTGCTTTACACTCAGATTGCAATTCTATGACAAACATTTGGCAAAACACAAGACACAATTCTCTACCTTTGGCACAACCTTCACAACTAAAATCTATTGTGTGCAAATGAAAAACAACACTGTTCAACAAGCTAAACTCAGTTACCAATTGATAATTTTCACTGTTCACATGTGCAAACACTATTTGCGTAAATGTTCACTTTGCAATCAGACCTTTGGTATGGATAAACAAGGCCACAGGTGAGTACTCTTGTGTTTGGAGAACAATGGAGGCAACCTTTGCAGAGAGAGGTAGAGGTAGAGGTAGAGGTAGAGTTGGAGGTGGAGGTGGAGGTAATAGGTAAAAATAGAGATGGAGGTAGAGGTAGAGGTGGAGGTAGATGTAGAGGTAGAGGTAAGATAGAGATGGAGGTGGAGGAAGACCAAGAACAACAAGAGCAATCTCTGATGAAATTTGGGTGACTGTGGTGGACCATGTGGTCAACCATGGTTTTACCTTGAGAGAGGCTGGGCAGAGAGGGCAGCCTAATCTGAGCTGCTTTACCGTAGCATCCATCATCCGGACGTTCCAAAATGAGAATACAGTGCCTTGCTAAAGTATTCAACCCCCTTGGCGTTTTTCTTATTTCGTTGCATTACAACCTGGGATTTAAATAGATTTTTATTGGGATTTCATGTAATGGACATACACAAAATAGTCCAAATTGATGAAGTGAAATTTAAAAAATGACTTGTTTAAAAGAAAGAACAATTTTTTAAAATTGAAAAGTGGTGCGTGCATATGTATTCACCCCCTTTGCTATGAAGCCCCTAAATAAGATCTGGTGCAACCAATTACCTTCAGAAGTCACACAATTAGTTAAATAAAGTCCACCTGTGTGCAATCTAAGTGTCACACGATCTGTCACATGATCTCAGTATATATGCACCTGTTCTGAAAGGCCCCAGAGTCTGCAACACCACCAAGCAAGCGGCACCACCAAGCAAGCGGTACCATGAAGACCAAGGAGCTCTCCAAACAGGTCAGGGACAAAGTTGTGGAGAAGTACAGATCAGGGTTGGGTCATAAAAAAATATCTGAAACTTTGAACATCCCACGGAGCACCATTAAATCCATTATAAAAAATGGAAAGAATATGGTATCACATCAAACCTGCCAAGAGAGGGCCGCCCACCAAAACTCACAGCCCAGACAAGAAGGGCATTAATCCGAGAGGCAAAAAAGAGACCAAAGATAACCCTGAAGGAGCTGCAAAGCTCCACAGCGGAGATAGGAGTATCTGTCCATAGGACCACCTTAAGCCATACCGTCCACAGAGCTGGGCTTTACGAAAGAGTGGCCAGAAAAAAAGCCATTGCTTAAAGATAAAATAAGCAGACACGTTTGGTGTTCGCCAAAAGGCATGTGGGAGACTCCCCAAACATACGGAAGAAGGTACTCTGATTAGATGAGACAAAAATGTTGCTTTTTGGTCATCAAAGAAAACGTTATGTGCGATGCAAACCCAACACCTCTCATCACCCCGAGAACACCATCCCCACAGTGAGGCATGGTTCATGGCAGCAACATGCTGTGTGTATGTTTTTCATCAGCAGGGACTGGGAAACTGGTCAGAATTGAAGGAATTATGGATGTCACTAAATACAGGGAAATTCTTGAGGGATTTGAGATTGGAACATGGGTTCACCTTCCAGCAAGACAGTGACCCTAAGCATACTGCTAAAGCAACACTCGAGTGGTTTAAGTAGAAATATTTAAATGTCTTGGAATGGCCTAGGCAAAGCCTAGACCTCAATCCAATTGAGAATCTGTTGTATGACTTAAAGATTGCTGTACACCAGCAGAACCCATCCAACTTGAAGGAGCAGGAGCCGTTTTGCCTTGAAGAATGGGCAAAAATCCCTGTGGTTACATGTGTATTTTCAGCAAACTTACATGTGTAAATATTTGTATGAACATAACAAGATTCAACAACTGAGACATAAACTGAACAAAATCAAAAGTAACAGTCAGTATCTGGTGTGGCCACCAGCTGCATTAAGTACTGCAGTGCATCTCCTCATGTACAGCACCAGATTTGCCAGTTCTTGCTGTGAGATGTTACCCCACTCTTCCACCAAGGCACCTGCATGTTCCCAGACATTTCTGGGGGGATTGGCCCTAGCCCTCACACTCCGATCCAACAGGTCCCAGATGTGCTCAATGGGATTGAGATCCGGGCTCTTTGCTGGCCATGGCAGAACACTGACATTCCTGTCTTGCAGGAAATCACGCACAGAACAAGTAGTATGGCTGGTGGCATTGTCATGCTGGATGGTCATGTCAGGATGAGCCTGAAGGAAGGGTAAAAGAGGATGTCTTCCTTGTAACGCACAGCGTTGAGATTGCCTGCAATGACAACAAGCTCAGTCTGATGATGCTGTGACACACCACCCCAGACCATGACTGATCCTCCACCTCCAAATCGGAGTACAGGCCTCGTGTAATGCTCATTCCTTCGACGATATACGCTAATCCGACCATCACCGCTGGTGAGACAAAACCGCGACTCATCAGTGAAGAGCACTTTTTGCCAGTCCTGTCTGGTCCAGCAACAGTGGGTTTGTGCCCATAGGCGACACTGTTGCAGGTGATGTCTGGTGAGGACCTGCCTTACAACAGGCCTATACTGCAAGTCCTCAGTCCAGCCCCTCTCACTCTGAGCGCTGATGGAGGAATTGTGCGTTCCTGGTGTAACTCGGGCAGTTGTTGTTGCCATCCTGTACCTGTCCTGTAGGTGTGATGTTCGGATGTACTGATCCTGTGCAGGTGTTGTTACACGTGGTCTGCCACTGCACGGACGATCGGCTGTCCGTCCTGTCTCTCTGTAGCGCCGTCTTAGGCATTTCACAGTACAGACATTGCAATTTGTTGCCCTGGCCACATCTGCAGTCTTCATGCCTCCTTGCAGCATGAATAAGGCATGTTCACGCAGATGAGCAGGGACCCTGGGCATCTTTCTTTTGGTGTTTTTCAGAGTCAGTAGAGAGGCCTCTTTAGTTCCTAAGTTTTCATAACTGTGACCTTAATTGCCTACCGTCTGTAAGCTGTTAGTGTCTTAACGACCGTTACACAGGTGCATGTTCAATAATTGTTTAAGGTTCATTGAACAAGGATGGGAAACAGTGTTTAAACCCTTTACAATGAAGATCTGTGAAGTTATTTGGATTTCTGTTAATTATCTTTGAAAGACAGTGTCCTGAAAAAGGGGCGTTTCTTTTTTGAGGAGTTTAGAGACATACTTGCAGCTGTAATTGCTGCAAAAGGTGGCTCTACAAATGATTGACTTTGTGGGGGTGAATAGTTATGCACACTCAAGTTTTCTCTTGTTTGTTCCACAATAAAAAAATATTTTGCATCTTCAAAGTGGTAGGCATGTTGTGTAAATCAAATGATACAAACCCCTTAAAAAGCTATATTAATTCCAGGTTGAAAGGCCACCTAATAGGAAAAATTCCAAGGGGGGTGAATACTTTCGCAAGCCACTGTAAGTATGTACTGCAGACATTGGACCTATCTACTGCTTTTACTACTTGACGGTAGTACAACATAAAGCACAGTAAAGTCTGTAGATTCCAATACACACTGTAAAGGGAAACAAAGTCAATGTTTTATGTATTACTGTATGTATTAAATTGGGAGCTATACTACTTTGTAACATGTTTATGTTGTATACTGTATTACTGTAGTGTTTAATGTACTGTTTTATAGAATTGAAAGACAACCACCACCGTGATGGTATAACATGTCTATTTACAAACAAGCAGGAGGCTGCCATTGTGAAATCCAACAGCAGATTATTGAAAACCCTGCAATCTTCCATAACGTCAGAGTGAGCTTATCAACCATAGCCCACATACTTAAGAAACAATATCTCTGGAAGTAACAAATCTACAGAGTACCATTTGAAAAGAATTCCCAACGGGTGAAGGATTAACAGTACAAATATGTGCAAGTAAGTAATGTACTGGTGTTACACTCTTGAAACATTAGAGACTCATTGATGTTGCCAGTGAACTTGACAATACAGCAATTACAGTATTTACTCTCATTTCAGAGAATCATGAAGTTGGATGCAAGTCCCATCCCCCAGGAACTCGTTATCATAGATGAGACTGGATTCAATTTAGCAAAGACAAGGAGCAGAGCAAGGAACATCCTTGGTCAACACGCCATCATTGAGGTACCTGGCCAGTAGGGGGAAATGTCACCATATGCGCAGCTATGAGCCACAATGGGGTCCTCCACCACCATTCCACACTTGGACCATAAACACTGCTCATCTTCTTAATGTCCTCCTTAAACATCTTATATGGCAATATGTTTCAGCCAGAGCAGAGAGGGTCAAGTGATCCTGAGCAGCAAATGTATGTTCTAATTTGGGACAACGCAAGTTTCCATCAGACTGCTCCGGTCTGCAATTGGTTCTATCACCATCCCAGGTTTACAATTCTCTGTCTCCCACCATATTTCCCATTTCTCAACCACATGGAGGAGTTGTTTTCAGCATGGTGGTGGAAGGTGTATGATCACAAACTCCATGGAGGAGTTGTATTCAGCATGGTGGTGGAAGGTGTATGATCACAAACCCCATGGAGGTGTTGTATTCAGCATGGTGGTGGAAGGTGTATGATCCCTGGAAGGGGTGCGTCACCTGAGTGGGTTGATTCACTGATGTGGTCATCCTGTCTGGGTTGGCGCCCCCTCGCCCCCCTGGGTTGTGCCATGGCAGAGATCTTTGTGGGCTATACTCAGCCTTGTCTCAGGATGGTAAGTTGGTGGTTGAAGATAACCCTCTAGTGGTGTGGGGGCTCTGCTTTGGCAAAGTAGGTGGGGTTATATCCTTCCTGTTTGGCCCTGTCCGGGGGTGTCCTCGGATGGGGCCACAGTGTCTCCTGACCCCTCCTGTCTCAGCCTCCAGTATTTATGCTGCAGTAGTTTATGTGTCGGGGGCTAGGGTCAGTTTGTTATATCTGGAGTACTTCTCCTGTCCTATTCTGTGTCCTGTGTGAATCTAAGTGTGCGTTCTCTAATTCTCTCCTTCTCTCTTTCTTTCTCTCTCTCGGAGGACCTGAGCCCTAGGACCATGCCCCAGGACTACCTGACATGATGACTCCTTGCTGTCCCCAGTCCACCTGGCCGTGCTGCCGCTCCAGTTTCAACTGTTCTGCCTTATTATTATTCGACCATGCTGGTCATTTATAAACATTTGAACATCTTGGCCATGTTCTGTTATAATCTCCACCCGGCACAGCCAGAAGAGGACTGGCCACCCCACATAGCCTGGTTCCTCTCTAGGTTTCTTCCTAGGTTTTGGCCTTTCTAGGGAGTTTTTCCTAGCCACCGTGCTTCTACACCTGCATTGCTTGCTGTTTGGGGTTTTAGGCTGGGTTTCTGTACAGCACTTTGAGATATCAGCTGATGTACAAAGGGCTATATAAATACATTTGATTTTATTTGATGATCACAAACCCAATGGAGGAGTTGTTTTCAGCATGGTGGTGGAAGGTGTATGATCACAACCCCATGGAGGAGGAGTTTTCAGCATGGTGGTGGAAGGTGTATGATCACAACCCCATGGAGGAGGAGTTTTCAGCATGGTGGTGGAAGGTGTATGATCACAACCCCATGGAGGAGTTGTTTTCAGCATGGTGGTGGAAGGTGTATGATCACAACCCCATGGAGGAGGAGTTGTTTTCAGCATGGTGGTGGAAGGTGTATGATCACAACCCCATGGAGGAGGAGTTTTCAGCATGGTGGTAGAAGGTGTATGATCACAACCCCATGGAGGAGGAGTTGTTTTCAGCATGGTGGTGGAAGGTGTATGATCACAACCCCCATGAACGTATGGCCCTTCTCCAGGCAATGGCCTGTGGTGACATTCCAGCAGAGTCCTGTCAGGGGTGGATGTGTCATGCAAGGAAGATATTTCCCCCGCTGTCTGGCCAAGGAGAATATTGTCTGTGATGTTGATGAAAAACTGTGGCCGGACCAAAACAACAGACATGACTGACTTTGTTTTCACAATTGATTATTTGTTTCTTAGATTTTACTGTATTTTGACAGTTTCTTTATCTATTCCGTACAATTGATCTAACACACAGTACAAATAGGCCTATTTTTATTTGATTATCTAGCTGGTTAGGTAAAGTCAACTTCATGACATTGCTAGGTGGCTAGTATTACAGAGAAACAACTAAACCTTTAGTTTTATTTATTCATCCAGAAAGAATCAATAGGCTACAGAGCTTGGTCAACTTAATTTACATACATACCTCCCCCGAGTCCTGCTCACCACCAGTAGCTGAAATCAAATCAAATGCTGCCCTGGTCCAGTCATTCTGCCCCCTTCCTCAAAAAAAAGCTGAGACTCACCTCTGGAGACACACACATGGAGACACACACACACGGACACACACACCCACGCACACACGCCCACATCCCATTGTCATTTTTGGCAGCTGTGAGTCTTTCTGGGTAAGCCTCTAAAAGCTTTGCACACCTGGATTGTACAATATTTGCCCAATGGTCTTTAAAACAATTCTTCAAGTAGGTTGTTAATCAATGCTAGTGATCCATTGTCAAGTCTTGCCATAGATTCTCAAGCCGATTTAAGTC
This sequence comes from Oncorhynchus tshawytscha, assembly GCF_018296145.1. Taxonomy (NCBI): domain Eukaryota; kingdom Metazoa; phylum Chordata; class Actinopteri; order Salmoniformes; family Salmonidae; genus Oncorhynchus; species Oncorhynchus tshawytscha. The sequence goes on from NC_056453.1 coordinate 32,373,094, forward strand.
AAAACTGTAATTAGGCCACTCAGGAACATTCAATGTTGTTTTGTTAAGCAATGTCAGTGTACATTTGGCCTTTTTAGGTAATTGTCCTGCTGAAAGGTGAAATTGCCTCCCACTATCTGCAGACAACAAGGTTTTCCTCGAGGATTTTGCCCGTGCTTAACTCTATCCCATTTATTTTCCTCCTAAAAAACCTCCTTAGTCCTTGCCGATGACAAGCATACCTATACCATGATGCAGCCACGACGATGCTTGGTGATGGGTTGTTTTGGATTTGCCCCAACGTTTTGTATTCAGGATCCAATTTTTAATCTTTGTCAATTTTTTGGGCAGTATTACTTTAGTACCTTATTGCAAACAGGATGCAAGTTTTAAAATACATATATACAGAGTGCATTTGAAAAGTATTCAGACACCTTGACTTTTTCCACATTTTGTTAAGTTACAACCTTACAAAAATTCCCTCATCAAATTACACACAATGCCCCATAATGACAAAGCAAAAACGGGTTTTCAGACATTTTTACCAATTTACTGAAATATCACATTTACATACGTATTCAGACCCTTTACTCAGTACTTTGTTGAAGCAACTTTGGCAGCAATTACAGCCTCAAATCTTCTTCGGTATGACGCCACAAGCTTGGCACACCTGTATTTGGGGAGTTTCTCCCATTCTTCACTGCTGATCCTCTCAAGCTCTGTCAGGTTGGATGGGGAGCGTCGCTGCACAGGTATTTTCAGATCTCTCCAGAGATATTAGATTGGGTTCAAGTCCGGGCTCTGCTGGGCCACTCAAGGACATTTACAGACTTGTCCCAAAGCCGCTCCTGCGTTATCTTGGCTGTGTGCTTAGGGCCATTGTCCTGATGGAAGGTGAATATTCGCTCTGGAACAGGTTTTCATCAACGATCTCCGTGGGGATGAAAAACATTCCCACATCATGATGTTGCCACTACCATGCTTCACCGTAGGAATTCCAGGTCTCACTGCAAATGGTCTGAAAACCTATGGTATTTAAGTTATTTATTTGTAATACATTTGCCCAAAAATTTCCCCAAACCTGTTTTCGCTTTGTCATTATGGAGTATTATGTGTAGATTGCTGAGATGTTTTATTTATTTAATCCATTGTAGAATATGGCTGTAACGTAACAAAATGTGGAAAAAGTCAAGGGGTCTTAATACTTTCCGCACGCACTGTTTCAGATAGGAAATACAGTACTACTTCAAATATATAAATATATATATCTATATATATATATATATGAGAAAGAGAGAGAGTGAAAGAGAGAGAAATGAAGACCGTCTAGCTGTTTAGACCAATCCTGCCACTCAAATTACTATTTGTCATCTGCCTCCAAGGGTCTGGGGTGAAGGGAGGGGAATTGAGGGAAGATAGGAGGGATGGAAGGTGTTTTCTCTCTGTCAGACGTATTTTTCTATTACACTGATGATACGCTTCACCCTCTGCACATGGCAGATAGAGTTTTGTCATGTGGTTTAGACCACTCAAACTCAACTCTGGACCTGGAAGCCATTGCATTTTTTCATTATTCCCCTCTAGTCAGAGACTGATTTAAACCTGGGACACCAGGTGTGTGCATTTCATTATCAGTTAGAACAGAAAACCAGCAGGCTCCGGACCTCGTAGGGTAAGAGTTGAGTACCCCTGGTATACACTTTACCTCCAGCTGCTACTTGTCTCACTCTTCTCCTACCCCTCTCCCTTCTCTATCTCTCCCTCTCCTCCTTTCCTCCCTATCATACTGCATGGACATTACCGCCCGCTGCTACAGTATAACCCTGCTCATCTCTCCTATCTTTCTCTCTCTCAGCGCTTGTGCACCTCTCCTCTCCTTCTCCCTCTACTCCACTATCATACTCATAGAACTGACTTTCAGCTGCTCTACCCCTCTGTCCTTCTACCCCTTTTCCATCCTTCCCCTCTCTTCCTGACCTCACCTCCTGCTGCTACTACTCTGCTCCTCTCTCTTTCCCTCCTCTCTCCTTCCCCTCTCTCCTTCCCCTCTTCCCGACCTCACCTCCTACTGCTACTACTCTGCTCCTATCTCTTTCCCTCCTCTCTCCTTCCCCTCTCTTCCTGACCTCACCTCCTGCTCTACTACTCTGCTCCTCTCTCTTTCCCTCCTCTCTCTTCCCCTCTCTCCTTCCCCTCTTCCTGACCTCACCTCCTACTGCTACTACTCTGCTCCTCTCTCTTTCCCCTCTTCTCCCCTCTTCCCCATCCTCTCTCCTTCCCCTCTTCTCTCCTCTTCCCCATCCTCTCTCCTTCCCCTCTTCTCTCCTTCCCCTCTTCTCCCCTCTTTTCCTCCTCTCTCCTTCCCCCTCTTCTCCCCTCTTTTCAGTTCTCTCTCTTTATTATACTGTATAGACCTTACCTCCAACTGTTTACATTTACGTTTAGCAGATTCTCTTATCCAGAGAGACTTACAGTTAGTCCATTCATCTTCAGATAGCTAGGTGGGACAACCACATATCACAGGCATAGAAATAACATTTTCCCTCAATAACGTAGCTATCAGTAGAGTGTTAGGGCAGGTCGAGATGAGCGCCGAGGAAGGCATATATCAACAATCATGGGGACCCGAAATCGCCCTCTATTTATCAGTCTCCTCCTATATACGGGTTAATGTGACCTTGTTGTAGAGTGTCTGAAGGTAGGGAGGGGCAGTTCCTCTTGCTGATCCGTCAGAAAGCACCATGGTCTTGTAGTGGATGCAAGCTTCGACTGGAAGCCAGTGGTTGTACAGAGGAGTGGGTGACATGAGAGGACTTGAGAAGGTTCAAAACCAGGTTGGCTGCAGCATTCTGGAGAAGTCGCAGGGGTTTAATGGCACAAGCGGGGAGCTCTACCCATTGACAGTATCTCGTACAGTGTTTTTTAAGTTACTGATGTAGGATCTTAATTTGAGCCAGTTTGCAACAGCAGGAAAATAATGATCCTACAGCAACACAAAATGTGAATTATTATGTGGATTATAATTTACATTTTTGCAGGGGTTAATACATTTCTGATAAGGGAAAATCAATTCTGAAAGTCTTTTTAAACCTCAAATACACTACACGTTTAAAATGTCCTGTACTGCAGTAAAGTTCTTCTGCAGCAGGGTGATAAAATTAAGATCTTACATCAACAACTATATTCTGTAACACTGGAGATCTACCTATTCATGCCAGAGGCCATGATAGACTTTAAAGTAGTTTACTTACAATTCTGACTTGTCATGTAGCCTGGCAGGTAGTAATGTTGGGCCAGTAACCGAAAGGTTGCTCGATCGAATCCCCGAGCTGACAATCTGTCGTTCTGCCCCTGAGCAAGGCAGTTAACCGACTGTTCCCAGGGCGCCGATGACGTGGATGTTGATTAAGGCAGCCCCCTCACCTCTCTGATTCAGAGGGGTTGGGTTAAATGCAGAAGACACATTTCAGTTGAATGTGTTCAGTTGTACAACTGACTCGGTATCACATTTACATAATGGAAAATAAATAGTTTCAATTGAATCAACAGATTTAAGGTGTGTGTTGAGTGTAGAGAGAGAAACCCTGTGAGGAGACAGAGACAGAGAGACTGTGTGAGTGAGATGGCAGGTGTATTTGATTTAAGGTGTGTGTTGTGTGTAGAGAGAGACACCCTGAGAGGAGACAGAGACAGAGAGACTGTAGGAGAGAGATGGCAGGTGTATGTGTGTGTTGAATGTAGAGAGAGAAAGCCTGAGAGGAGACAGAGACAGAGAGACTGTGGGAGAGAGATGGCAGGTGTATGTGTGTGTTGAGTGTAGAGAGAAACCCTGAGAGGAGACAGAGAGACTGTGTGAGAGAGATGGCAGGTGTGTGTGTGTTGAGTGCAGGTGCCCAAAGACAACTCTTCTCTTTATTTCTCCTCAATCTTTTGATTTCCTCTCCTCCACTTCCTCTCCTCGTCTCCTCTCCTCTTCCCCCTCTACTCTCTGAAAGCTTTGGCCTCGACATGGAGCTTTGACATTAAAGAAGCAGTGCACCTGCAATAATCTGTGCCTAGAGGGGTGTGTGTGTGTGTGTGTGGGGGGGTGTGTGTTTGTGTGTGTGTGTGCTCTCAGTCGTCTAACAAACTGAAAGCACTGTCAATGTGCAGTATAAAGAGAGAGACAACAAGATCTCATCTGCAGACAACAAGGTTCTCATAGTTTCCCTTCGAAATTCAACATAGTCTATTTTTGAAGCATTAATTCTGCGTTGTTACACGGTTAATTACGTGTGGTTACAAGGTTCAATCATAAACAACTCAAAGGTTTAAGTTTAGGTATTAATTCTGAGTGGTTAAGGTTAGAGTTGTCGTTTGGGGAAGGCTTAAAACAAACTACACTCCCAGCGCTCTTTTGTTTTGTGAGCTCTGAGGAAATGTTTATCAAAATATCTGAAAACTTAGTCTATTTCTATTGATCAGTCTGCTGTAGAAGCCAGCGACCTTTCCTCTTACCAATATGGCAAATGTTTGATAGCAGATGACTACAGGAATGAGGTGACCTATGCTTAGCAAACAAATCTCAATTCTGCGCAAACTTATGGGGAAAGCGCAGATTGGAACTTTCTCATGTGGGAGGTCTGGACCTATCGCCGGGAGCAACAGGTGCACGCTATCCTGCTTCTCTTCATTGGGCCCGTGAAAGGCTCAATGAATTGTGTGAGAAATGGTGAGAAATGTCTTAGTCCCTGGAGCAAAATGTTGTGCTATCCAGAAGCACAAGTACAGGACATCATTAAGATGCTCCCAAACATTTTAAACCTGCATCAGGACATCAATAAGATGCTCCCAAACATTTGAAACCTGATTCAGGACATCAATAAGATGCTCCCAAACATTTTAAACCTGCATCAGGACATCAATAAGATGCTCCCAAACATTTTAAACCTACATCAGGACTTCAATAAGATGCTCCCAAACATTTGAAATCTGCATCAGGACATCAATAAGATGTTCCCAAACATTTTAAACCTGCATCAGGACATCAATAAGATGCTCCCAAACATTTTAAACCTACATCAGGACATCAATAAGATGCTCCCAAACATTTGAAATCTGCATCAGGACATCAATAAGATGTTCCCAAACATTTTAAACCTGCATCAGGACATCAATAAGATGCTCCCAAACATTTTAAACCTGCATCAGGACATAAATAAGATGCTCCCAAACATTTTAAACTTGCATCAGGACATCAATAAGATGCTCCCAAACATTATAAACCTGCTTCAGGAAATTGAGTCTGTCATTGTTCATGTGGGATTCAATGACATTATGATGGGCAGCTCAGAACAGCTGAAGATTGGGTCTCTGCTTGACACCAACAAATGCCACATAATATCTGGCCCTCTGCCCTCCCTAAATCAAAATCAAATCAAATTTTATTTGTCACATACACATGGTTAGCAGATGTTAATGCGAGTGTAGCGAAATGCTTGTGCTTCTAGTTCCGACAATGCAGTAATAACCAACAAGTAATCTAGCTAACAATTCCAAAACTACTACCTTATAGACACAAGTGTAAGGTGATAAAGAATATGTACATAAAGATATATGAATGAGTGATGGTACAGAGCGGCATAGGCAAGATACAGTAGATGGTATTGAGTGCAGTATATACATATGAGATGAGTATGTAAACAAAGTGGCATAGTTAAAGTGGCTAGTGATACATGTATTACATAAGGATGCAGTAGATGATATAGAGTACAGTATATACGTATACATATGAGATGAATAATGTAGGGTATGTAAACATTATATTAGGTAGCATTGTTTAAAGTGGCTAGTGATATATTTTACATCAATTCCCATCAATTCCCATTATTAAAGTGGCTGGAGTTGAGTCAGTGTGTTGGCAGCAGCCACTCAATGTTAGTGGTGGCTGTTTAACAGTCTGATGGCCTTGAGATAGAAGCTGTTTTTCAGTCTCTCGGTCCCAGCTTTGATGCACCTGTACTGACCTCACCTTCTGGATGATAGCGGGGTGAACAGGCAGTGGCTCGGGTGGTTGCTGTCCTTGATGATCTTTATGGCCTTCCTGTGACATCGGGTGGTGTAGGTGTCCTGGAGGGCAGGTAGTTTGCCCCCGGTGATGCGTTGTGCAGACCTCACTACCCTCTGGAGAGCCTTACGGTTGTGGGCGGAGCAGTTGCCGTACCAGGCGGTGATACAGCCCGACAGGATGCTCTCGATTGTGCATCTGTAGAAATCAATCACTTAGATGATACAGTGGTAGCAATACAGGGTTATAACATTTACAGAAAAGACTGAAATGCCAAAAGGTGGAGGTGTGGTCGTTTATATTCAGAACCACAATCCTGTAAAGCTTAGAGAGGATCTCATGAGGGCTAGGTGTCCCACTAGTGGGACAACTTCCGGTGAAACTGGAGAGCACGCAATTCAAATAAATAAATGATGGATATTAAACATTTAGGTACATACAAGTGTCTTATATCGGTTGAAAGCATAAATTCGTGTTAATCTAACTGCACTGTCCGATTTACAGTAGCTATTACAGGGAAAGCATGCCATGTGATTGTTTGAGGACGGCGCCCCACATCAAAATATTTTTCCACCGGCACAGGTTTCATAAATTCACCAATAACGATTAAATATTCACTTACTTTTTATAAATCTTCCTCTAATTTGTCATCCAAAGGGTCCCAGATATAACATGTAGTGTCGCTTTGTTAGATAAAATCCTTCTTTATATCCATAAAAGTCAGTTTAGTTGGCGCCATCAATTTGAGTAATCCACTCGTTCAACATGCAGAGAATGGAATCCAAAAATCTACAACTAAAGTTTGTTTCAACAAGTCAAAATATAGTCCTAATATAGTGTATAAGAGGTCATACAATAAGTTTTGTAGTGATTCCTATGTTGTTGATGTAAAGAATATTTGTTGGTCCGTGGTATGTAATGAGAAGCAATCAGATGCTGCACTTGATACATTTATGAAATTGCTTATCCCAGTTACTAATAAGCATGCACCCTCAAAGAAAATGATTGTTAAAACTGTTACATCCCCTTGGATTGATGAGGAATTGAACAATTGTATGGTTGAGAGGGATGAGGCAAAATAAATGGCAAATAAGTCTGGCACAAACGATTGGCAAACGTGCTGCAAATTGAGAAATCTTGTGACTAAACTGAATAAAAAGAAGAACAAACTACACTATGAAACAAAGATAAATGATATAAAGAATGATAGTAAAAAGCTTTTGGAGCACCTTAAATAACATTTTGGGCAAAAAGCCAAACTCCACTCCATCAATCAATGAATCAGATGCCTCATTCATGACAAAACTCACTGATATTGCCAACTAATTTAATAATTTTTTCATTGGGAAGATTAGCAAATTTAGGCATGATATGCCAGCAACAAACACTGACATTACACATCCAAGTATATCTGAGCAAATTATGAAAGACAATCATTGTCATTTTGAATTCTGTAAAGTGAGTGTGGAAGAGGTGAAAAAATGATTGTTGACAAGCCCCCGGGGTCTGACAACATGGATGGGAAATTACTGAGGGCAATAGCAGATGATATGGCCACTCCACTTGCCGTATCTTCCATTTAAGCCTACTAGAAAGTGTGTGCCCTCTGACCTGGAGGGAAGCAAAAGTCATTCCCCTACCTAAGAATAGTAAAGCCCCCTTTACTAGCTCAATAAAATTTAGAAAAAAATTCAGCTATACAATGCTATTTTATAGTAAACAAATTGACAAAAGACTTTAAGCATGCTTATAGGGAAGGACATTCAACAAGCACAGCACTTACACAAATGACTGATGATTGGCTGAGAGAAATTTATGATAAACAGATTGTGGGTGATCTTTTATTTTTTGGGCTTTTGACATTATCGATCATAATCTGCTGCTGGACAAACATATGTGCCTTGGCTTTACACCCCCTGCTATATTGTGGATAAATAGTTACATGTCTAACAGAGCACAAATGGTGTTCTTTAATGGAAGCCTATCCAACATAATTCCCCAGGGCAGATGTCTAGGCCCCTTACTTATTTCAATCTGCACTAACGACATGCGGTGTTTTGAGCAACACTATACACGTCAGCTACTACAGCGACTGAAATGACTGCAACACTTAACGCAGAGCTGCAATTAGTTTCAGAATGGGTGGCAAGGAATAAGTTAGTCCTAAATATTTCAAAAACTAAAAGCATTGTACTTGGGACAAATCATTCACTAAACCCTAAATCTCAACTTGTTTCACACCCTGATCTGTTTCACCTGTCTTGTGCTTGAATCCATCCCCCAACAGGTGTCTCCTATTTTCCCCCTTTATCCCCTTTGTATTTATACCTGCGTTTTCTGTTTGTCTGTTGCCAGTTTGTCTTGCTTGGTCAGGTCTTAGCAGCGTGTTTCCTGTTTCTCCCGCTTTCAAGTTTTGTTTTCTAGTCTTCCCGGTTTTGACCTTTCTGCCTGTCCTGACCCTGAGCCCGCCTGCCGTTCTGTCCCTGACTTGACTCTGCTGCCTTGGATTGCGAACCTCTGCTTGCCCTCGACCTGCCCTTTGCCTGCCCCTTTGTTAAAATAAATATTCTGAGAATCATTCTATCCACCTCCTGTGTCTGCTTCTGGGTCATATCCTGAGTCGGGATATTTGTAATGAATAATGTGTAAATTGAGCAAGTTGAGGTGACTAAACTGCTTGGAATAACCCTGGATTGTACTGGCATGGTCAAAACATATTGATACAGCAGCAGCTAAGATGGGGAGGTCTGTCCATAATAAAGCACTGTTCTGCCTTCTTAACAGCACTATCAACATGACAGGTCCTATAGGCCCTAGTTTAGTCACACCTGGACTACTGTTCAGTAGTGTGGTCAAATGCCACAAAGAGGGACCAATTGCTATTGGCTCAGAACAGGGCAGCACAGTTGGCCCTTAGATGTACACAGAGAGCTAACATTATTAACAATAAGCATGTCAATCTCTCCTGGCTCAAAGTGGGGAAGAGACTGACTTCATCACTACTTCTATTTGTGAGATGTATTGACCTGTTGAATGCACCAAGCTATATCGGTTTGAACTACTGGCACAAATCTCAGACACCCATGCATACCCAACAAGACATGCTACCAGAGGTTTCTTCATAGTCCCTAAGTCCAGATTTTTAAAACCCAGATAGAAATACACCTTATGGAACAGCAGGGACTGTGAAGCAACAAACATAGGCACAGACACAAACACACAATAACATACGCACTATACACACATGTAGACAGAGGGGCAGGAAGAGGACATGGCTGAGGTTTGGGTTTAGTGTTGGAGTAGGGGAAGGAAGAGGACAGGGCTGAGGTTTAGGTTTAGTGTTGGAGTAGGGGAAGGAAGAGGACAGGGCTGAGGTTTAGGTTTAGTGTTGGAGTAGGGGAAGGAAGAGGACAGGGCTGAGGTTTAGGTTTAGTGTTGGAGTAGGGGAAGGAAGAGGACAGGGCTGAGAACAGGGCTGAGGTTTGGGTTTAGTGTTGGAGTAGGGGAAGGAAGAGGACAGGGCTGAGGTTTAGGTTTAGTGTTGGAGTAGGGGAAGGAAGAGGACATGGCTGAGGTTTGGGTTTAGTGTTGGAGTAGGGAAGGAAGAGAACAGGGCTGAGGTTTGGGTTTAGTGCTGGAGTAGTGCCAGGAATAGGACAGGGCTGAGGTTTGGGTTTAGTGTTGGAGTAGGGCCAGGAAGAGGACAGGGCTGAGGTTTGGGTTAGTGCTGGAGTAGGGGAAGGAAGAGGACAGGGCTGAGGTTTAGGTTTAGTGTTGGAGTAGGGGAAGGAAGAGAACAGGGCTGAGGTTTGGGTTTAGTGTTGGAGTAGGGGAAGGAAGAGGACAGGGCTGAGGTTTAGGTTGAGTGTTGGAGTAGGGGAAGGAAGAGGACATGGCTGAGGTTTGGGTTTAGTGTTGGAGTAGGGGAAGGAAGAGAACAGGGCTGAGGTTTGGGTTTAGTGCTGGAGTAGGGCCAGGAATAGGACAGGGCTGAGGTTTGGGTTTAGTTTTGGAGTAGGGCCAGGAAGAGGACAGGGCTGAGGTTTGGGTTAGTGCTGGAGTAGGGGAAGGAAGAGGACAGGAGTAGGATAGGCTGAGAAAAGGGAAGATCATGATTGACCAAAACGGACAAAACAGATTATGAACTCAATCTTAAAATGTAAATAAATATTTTTCCAGTGAGAATTTAAAATCCTAAACTGTTTTTACACACTATCTCATGATGCATTTGCTTGATTGGTTAAATTATTGTGATGGCACACTCTACATTTACATGTACATTTTAGTCATTTAGCACACGCTCTTATCCAGAGTGACATACAGTACACTCATTTTAAGATATCTAGGTTGGACAACCACATATTACAAGCATAGAATGTACAGGAAGTGAGGAGGATGATTATTTACAGATACTGTTTGAAGTAGGTTTTCATATGTTTTCAGAAGATGGGCAGGGACTCTGTTGTCCTAGCTTCAGGGGGGAAGCTGGTTCCACCATTGGGGTGCCAGGACAGAGAAGAGTTTGGACTGAGCTGAGTTAGATTGGCCCGTCTGTAGGGCTGGGAGGGCCAAGAGACCTGAGGTGGCAGGACGGAGTGCTCGGGTTGGGGTGGAGGGTTTGAGCAGAGCCTGAAAGTAGGGAGGTGCAGTTCCTCTTGCACAATAATCTTGTAGTGAAAATCTTCTACTTATTTCCATCGCTCGTCCTCCCCCTCTTCCTCTCCATCCTCCCCTCCCCCTCTCCTTCAGTGCATGTGGCATATGAAAGAATCCAACTTAAAACATAATCCTACCAACTGATCCATTGGTACCCTTGGTGAATGTGTCTGAGCTGTGGTGTAGGCTACAGCTCTAACATCATCTTTTCTTTGACAAACCCCTAGGTAACTTGCAATTAGAATAGTGTAGTTTGCCTGTGCATCATATAATGCACTTGCGCACGCATGCACGCACACACATGCACATACACACACACACACACACACACACACATACACATACACATACACACACACACACACACACACACACACACACACACACACACACACACACACATACACACACGCACACACACGCACACACACACACCAAGTGCTTTCTGGAGTATAGTCAGATTGCTCCGTGGAGATTTTTTCAGTAAATTTCACACTAATTCAATCAACACTGCTGGTGGTGTGTATGTGTGTGTGTGTGTGTGTGTGTGTGTGTATGTATGTGTGTGTGTGTCTGTTTCTCTCTCGTCTGTTGCCTGTGGCTGCTTGACAGAAATGAGCCATAATCATATTAGACTCTGACTTCCTTTCCCTAAATATACATAAAACATGGGAACGAATTAGAAATATAATTTCTATACATTAAACTCCACCAGTCAGAGACAAATACTAAACAAATATGAGTATCAAGTCAGCTTATTTATATATTTTCTAAATGATTGTGTCAACATGATTTCCTAATTGTTCTAAAGTTCTTTGTCAATGTAATCCCATTGTTCTAAAGTTCTTTGTCAATGTAATCCCATTGTTCTAAAGTTCTTTGTCAATGTAATCCCATTGTTCTAAAGTTCTTTGTCAATGTAATCCCATTGTTCTAAAGTTCTTTGTCAATGTAATCCCATTGTTCTAAAGGTCTTTGTCAATGTAATCCCATTGTTCTAAAGGTCTTTGTCAATGTAATCCCATTGCATCACACTGGCTAGTTGGTTGGATTTGCATATTTCTTTGTCATCAGTGTATGTAGTTTGTGTCTCGTTTTGTCTAGAGGTCAACAACAAATCAATGACAGGTCTATTTCAAGTTACATTCATGTTTGTTGGAAATCAAATACACTATATGTAAAAAAGTATGTGGGCACCCCTTCAAATGAGTGGATTCAGCTATTTCCACCACACACATTGCTGACAGGTGTATAAAATCTAGCACACAGCCATGCAATCTTCATAGACAAACATTGGCAGTAGAATGGCCTTACCGAAGAGCTCAGTGACTTTCTACATGGCATCGTCATAGGATGCCACCTTTCCAACGAGTCAGTTCGTTAAATTTCTACCCTACTGGAGCTACCCTGGTCAACTTTAACTGCTGTTATTGTGAAGTGGAAACGTCTAGGAGCAACAACTGCTCAGCCGCAAAGTGGTAGGCCACACAAGCTCACAGAACGGGACCGCCGAGTGCTGAAGCGTGCAGAGCATAAAAATCGCCTGTCCTTAGTTGCAACACTCACTACCGAGTTCCAAACTGCCTCTGGAAGCAAAGTCAGCACAATAACTGTTCGTCGGAGCTTCATAAAATGTGTTTCCATGGCCGATCACCATGCGCAATGCCAAGCATTGGCTGGAGAGGTGTAAAGCTCGCCGCCATTCAACTCTGGAGCATTTGAAATGCATTCTCTGGAGTGATGAATCATGCTTCACCATCTGGCAGCCGGACAAACTAATATGGGTTTGGTGGATGTAAAGTTTGGTGGAGGAGGAATAATGGTCTGGTGCTGTTTTCCCTGTTCGGGCTAGGCCCCCATGTTTAACACGTTTTTGGTTACCACATGATTCCATATGTGTTATTTCATAGTTTTGATGTCTTCACAATTATTCTTGTCACATCTTCTTCTGCTCCTCCCCTCCGGAGTACGAAGTCGCCAGAGTACTAACCACCGGTCCTGGGATTAATCATTACGTACACCTGGCACTCATCATTACGTGCACCTGTTAATCATTACGATTCACACCTGGAGTTCATTACCTTCATCATTTCTTTCCCTTTATATGTCACTCCGTTTTGATTTCTCACCAGTTGGTATTGTTTTTGTTTACCGGCTTGTAGCTACATGGAATTGTCTCGTTATTGGTTTTGTTGTTTTATTTAACGTTTCACCTGCACCTGCTTCCCAACTCACAGCTCCGTTATTACAATTCTACAATGTAGAAAAAAGTCAAATAAAGAAAACCCTTTAATTAGTAGGTGTGTCCAAACTTTTGACTGGTACTATATATTGTAAATTACATTATGAATGATAGGGTATAGGGGCTAATGTAGGATTGGGTGAAAGTATTTATGCTTCTATTACCACAGTATGATGTCATCACAAAGGAATATAGCAGGCCCATACTCAACTCCATCAAAGCATCTCCCACTCACAACCTGTCAGTAGCCTGCTGTCTGTGTAATCCTTAAAACAACCTGTCAGTAGCCTGTTTTTAATTTTTAATACATTTTGGAAAAATGTGGGGTATTGCTTGTAGATTGTGGAACGTTTTTATTTAATACATTTTCGAACAAGGCTGTAACGTGACAAGTCAAGGGGTCTGAATACTTTCCCGAATGCACCGTATCTCTCATATATATATCTCAGACACTTCAGAACAAACTTCCTTTAGATTCCTTTAGAATCTGTTATTAAATGTTTCTATATACCACTAATGACACATCAAATATATTTTTTTTAATTTACAGTACCAGTCAAAAGTTTGGACACACCTACTCATTCAAGGGTTTTTCAACATTTTCTACATTGTATATTTTAGAATGTAGATTCTTCAAAGTAGCCACCATTTGCCTTGATGACAGCTTTGCGTACTTTTGGCATTCTCTCAACCAGCTTCATGACGAATGCTTTTCCAACAGTCTTGAAGGAGTTCCCACATATGCTGAGCACTTGTTGGCTGCCTTTCCTTCACTCTGGGGTCCAACTCATCCCAAACCATCTCAATTGGGTTGAGGTTGGGTGATTGTAGAGGTCAGGTCAAGTCATCTGATGTCAGGTCATCTGATGCAGCACTCCATCACTCTCCTTCTTTGTCAAATAGCCCTTACATAGCCTGGAGACGTGTTTAGGGTTATTGTCCTACAAAAAATAAATGATAGTCCCACTAAGTGCAAACCAGGTGGGATGGCATATCGCTGCAGAATGTTGTGGTAGCTGTGCTGGTTAAGTGTGCCTTCAATTTTAAATAAATCACAGACAGTGTCAACAACAAAGCACCCCCACAAGACCACACCTCCTCCTCCATGTTTCACTGTGGAAAACACATATGCGGAGATCATCTGTTCACCTACTCAGCGTCTCACAAAGACACAATGGTTGGACCCCAAAATCTCCAATTTGGACTCATCAGACCCAAGGACAGATTTCCATCAGTCAAATGTAAATTTCTTGATTTTCTTGACCCAAGCAAGTCTCTTCTTCTTATTGGTGTCCTTTAGTAGTGGTTTCTTTGCAGCAATTCGACCATGAAGGCGTAATTTACGCAGTCTCATCTGAACAGTTGATGTTGAGACGTGTCTGTTACTTGAACTCTGAAGCATTTATTTGGGCTGCAATCTGAGGTGCAGTTAATTCTAATGAATTTATCCTCTGCAGCAAAGGTAACTCTGCGTCTTCCTTTCCTGTGGCAGTCCTCATGAGAGCCAGTTTCATCATTGGGCTTGATGGTTTTTGCGACTGCACTTGACGAAACTTTCAAAGTTATTGAATTGTTCGACATTGACTGACCTTCATATCTTAAAGTACTGATGTACAGTTGAAGTCCAAACTTTACATACACCTTAGCCAAATACATTTAAATTCAGTTTTCACAATTGCTGACATTTAATCCTAGTAAAAGTTCCCTGTTTTAGGTCAGTTAGGATCACCACTTTATTTTAAGAATGTGAAATGCCAGAATAATAGTAGAGAGAACGATTTATTTCAGCTTTTATTTCTTTCATCACATTCCCAGTGGGTCAGAAGTTTACTCACTCAATTAGTATTTGGCAGCATTGCCTTTAAATTGCTTAACTTGGGTCAAACGTGTCGGGTAGCGTTCCACAAGCTTCCCACAATAAGTTGGGTGAATTTTGACCCATTCATCCTGACATAGCTGGTGTAACTGAGTCAGGTTAGTAGGCCTCCTTGCTCGCACACGCTTTTTCAGTTCTGCCTACACATTTTCTATAGGATTGAGGTCAGGGCTTTGTGATGGCCACTCCAATACCTTGACTTTGTTGTCCTTAAGCCATTTTGCCACAACTTTGGAAGTATGCTTGGGGTCATTGTCCATTTGGAAGACCCATTTGCGACCAAGCTTTAACTTCCTGACGGATGTCCTGAGATGTTGCTTCAATATATGCACATCATTTTCTTTCCTCCTGCTGCCACCTATTTTGTGAAGTGCGCCAGTCGCTCCTGCAGCAAAGCACCCCCACAACATGATGCTGCCACCCCCGTGCTTCACGGCTGGGATGGTGTTCTTTGGCTTGCAAGCCTCCCCCCTTTTCCTCCAAACATAACGATGGTCATTATGGCCAAACAGTACAATTGTTGTTGTTTCATCAGACCATTGGGCATTTCATTTCATTTTCATTGGACATTTCTCCAAAAAGTACGATCTTTGTCCCCATGTGCAGTTGCAAACCGTAGTCTGGCTTTTCTATGGCAGTTTTTGGGCAGTGGCTTCTTCCTTGCTGAGCAGCCTTCAAGTTATGTCCTTATAGGACTCGTCTTACTGTGGATATAGATACATTTGTACGCGTTTCCTCCAGCATTCCTTCTTTATATCCCCAAAATGTCTATTTATTTGACGCGTTTGATTCAGAAATACACCGGTTCCAACTCGGCCTATATGACTACAAAGTATCTAATAAGTTACCTGTAAACTTGGTCCAAACATTTAAATTATTGTTCCTAATCCAATCCAACCTCAGGTATCCTAAAATGTAAATAATCAATCAAATTTAAGACGGATAATCAGTTTCCAATACCAAAGAAAAATAACACGCACACCAAAATACTAGGGACTACTAGAGTGACACGTACAAAGAACAGCACTACTTCTTCATTTCTCAAAGGAAAAACATCGACCAATTTCTAGTGGAAGCCATAGGAACTGCAATCTGGGCCCTAATAATTCAGGATTCCCATAGAAAAAAAATGGAAAACACAAAACCCTAAAAAAACCCCGTCCCTGGATGGATTGTGCTCAGGGTTTTGCCTGCCAAATCAGTTCTGTTATACTCACTTACATTATTCAAACAGTTTTAGAATCTTAAGAGTGTTATCTAAATCTACTAATTACATGCATATCATAGATTCCGGGCCTGAGTAACATCAGTTTACTTTTGGCACGCTTTTCATCTTGACATGAAAATACTGCACCCTACCCAAGAGAGGTTAACAAGAAATTTGTGGAGTTGTAACGGTTTTCTAGTGGTGATGAAGGAGAGTCGGACCAAACTGCAGCGTGTCGATTGAGATTCATGTTTAATCAAATAAAGAAACACGAACACTACACAAAACAATAAACGTAATCGAAACCGAAACAGCCTATCTAGTGCAAACTAACCGAGAGTACACATAGGACACTAAGGACAATCACCCACGACAAACTCAAAGAATATGGCTGCCTAAATATGGTTCCCAATCAGAGACAACGATAAGCACCTGCCTCTGATTGAGAACCATTCCAGACAGCCATAGACTTTGCTAGATAACCCACTAAGCTACAATCCCAATACCACCACCAAAACCCCAAGACAAACACACCACAATTACAAAAACCCCATGCCACACCCTGGCCTGACCAAATACATAAAGATAAACACAAAATACTTTGACCAGGGCGTGACAGGAGTGGTTGAAAAATTAGTTTTAATGACTCCAACCTAAGTGTATGTAAACTTCTGACTTCAACTATACTATAACTTTTCTTTGCTTATTTGAGCTGTAATCTGCTCTAATATGGACTTGGTATTTTACCAAATAGGGTTATCTTCTGTATACCACCCCTACCTTGTCACAACACAACTGATTGTCTCAAAAGGCATTGAGAAATAAGGAAATTTCTCAAATTATATTTGAACAACGCACACCTGTTAATTGAAATGCATTCCAGATGACTACCTCATGAAGCTGGTTGAGAGAATGCCAAGATTGTGCAAAGCTGTCATCAAGGCAAAGGGTGGCTACTTTGCAGAATCTCAAATTTAAAATAGGATTTCAATACTACATGATTTCATATGTGTTATTTTGGATGTGTGTCCAAACTGTTGACTGGTACTGTACATATTTTATAATTTAAGCGGTTTTAACATTCAAAATGAAATAGCAAAATAATCCTTGGTATGACCATTTTAAAATCAGTTCCATATGTTGTCTGTGTAATCTCTAAACAAACTGTCTGTAGCCTGCTGTCTGTGTAATCTCTAAACGAGCTGTCAGTAGCCTGCTGTCTGTGTAATCTCTAAACAAACTGTCAGTAGTCTGCTGTCTGTGTAATCCCTAAACAACCTGTCAATAGCCTGCCGTCTGTGTAATCCCTAAACAACCTGTCAATAGCCTGCTGTCTGCATAATCTCTACACAAACTGTCAGTAGCCTGCTGTCTGTGTAATCTCTAAACAAACTGTAAGTAGCCTGTTGTCTGTGTAATCCCTAAACAACCTGTCAGTAGCCTGCTGTCTGTGTAATCTCTAAACAAACTGTCTGTAGCCTGCTGTCTGTGTAATCTCTAAACGAGCTGTCAGTAGCCTGCTGTCTGTGTAATCTCTAAACAAACTGTCAGTAGTCTGCTGTCTGTGTAATCCCTAAACAACCTGTCAGTAGCCTTCTGTCTGTGTAATCCCTAAACAAGTTGTCTGTAGCCTGCTGTCTGTGTAATCCCTAAACAAGTTGTCTGTAGCCTTCTGTCTGTGTAATCCCTAAACAAGTTGTTTGTAGCCTTCTGTCTGTGTAATCCCTAAACAAGTTGTCTGTAGCCTTCTGTCTGTGTAATCCCTAAACAAGTTGTCTGTAGCCTTCTGTCTGTGTAATCCCTAAACAAGTTGTCTGTAGCCTGCTGTCTGTGTAATCCCTAAACAAGTTGTCTGTAGCCTTCTGTCTGTGTAATCCCTAAACAAGTTGTCTGTAGCCTGCTGTCTGTGTAATCCCTAAACAAGTTGTCTGTAGCCTTCTGTCTGTGTAATCCCTAAACAAGTTGTCTGTAGCCTGCTGTCTGTGTAATCCCTAAACAAAGTGTTAAACTGAGTGGCGAGACAGTGGTATTAGTTACACTAATGCTAGTCCTTAACTACACACACACACACACACACACACACACACACACACACACACACACACACACACACACACACACACACACACACACACCTATTTTAGGCCTATGAGGTATCTAGCTATGTGTCACAGAGTAATGCTAAATCCACACTGCATAATGCATACCATTTTGACACCCTGTTTTCTTCTGCAATAAGTACACTCCGGTCTAGCCTCAGCCTGATTGTGTCTGTCTCTGTCCCTTATGCCCGGTGAGGTGGTAGAGGTAGCCAGCCAAACATAGCATATTTTTTAAGTGGTGTTATACCCATATTTATCTCTGTCTGACACACACACCCCTGACTGTGATCTTCCTAGGTTGTCTGAGCTGTCAACACCTCCCCGCTCTGTATGTCACAGCTGTCAATCAAACCGTGTCCTTGGCTGTGATTGGGGTTACCTAGGAAACCATTGTAATGAGGGACACCGCTGAGTTCTGGGACAAAAAGTCCCTGTGGGTCTAGGTCATATCGACCGGGTAAACTTTAACCTGTTCGATCAGACATTTAATTTTGTCAGTGCTGACAATGACTGAATACAATCCAGTGTTATCCACTGGAGTACTGAAGGACCAACTGCTTTCACAGCAGACACCGCCTGTCAATAGACTTTCTATTAGTAGACTGCTCCCACAGCCACAGTTCAGAAGATAAAAGGGTGTGTGTGTGTGTGTGTGTGTGTGTGTGTGTGTGTGTGTGTGTGTGTGTGTGTGTGTGTGTGTGTGTGTGTGTGTGTGTGTGTTTATTTGAGAGAGAAAGAGAGACAGAGACATAGAGACAGAGACAGAGAAAGAGAGAGAAAGAGAGAGAATATGTGTGAGATAACAGGGGTGCTTTGTGAAGGTCAAGGAGGCAGCAGCTGCCTACAGTAGCCTAGAGGGGTGGGGACTGAAGAGGGTGTGTGTGTGTGTGTGTGTGTGTGTGTGTTGGTGGGTAAAATGCTGGTCTAAATCAATTAGAGGAATAAACATGCTGTAAATTCATGCACCACAGGGACATGCAACAGCAACTCTGAAAGCAACACACATTCTACCCTCACTGACCCTGTCCCCTGTCCTCTCACTGACCCATCCACCCACCCAGACACACACACATCTCTCATCTCCGTCACCTACACAAGTCTTTCTGGCTACTCCTTCTTTCTCTTTTTTGTCAAATGAGAGAAAGTGTCTCTCCACACTTCCATTAGTGTACACTATCTTAGTTGAATGTAGACATTGCACTTAGCAAGAGGCCTGATTTGGATGATCTACTCTGCCATGCTCTGACACACACACACACACACACACACACACACACACACACACACACACACACACACACACACACACACACACACACACACACACACACACACAGTTGGAGATTATATTATATTAAGCAGATCATAAAAGCATAGGTCATAAAATCATAGCAGTTATTTTTCGTTTGACTTGATTTGTGATGGTTGGTTGATTTAACAGGCCAGTTAGGTGTTGAATTAATGAGCTGTCACAGTGAGATGCAAACCCACACACACACCTCAGAGTGCCTGAAATGTACTGTTAACAAACTCTTTAATAGGTGATGTGGACACAAATCTAAAATTAACTTAACTTCAATCAAAGTATATCACTCAGTGTAAATTGCTATATTGTAATTACTTCACCACTATTGGCCTATTTATTGCCTTACCTCCTTACTTCATTTGCACACACTCAATACAGATTTTTCTATTGTGTTATTGACTGTACGTTTGTTTATTCCATGTGTAACTCTGTGTTGTTGTTTTTTGTCGGACTGTTTTGCTTTATCTTGGCCAGGTCACAGTTGTAAATGAGAACTTGTTCTCAACTGGCCTACCTGGTTAAATAATGGTGAAAAAATGTTTAGTCACCCTCCCACTCTGTCTGCTGAATTTATTATCTTGGCTCTTGTTTTGCTCAATAGGATTCAGTGGGTGGAGTCGGGAGGGTCTACAGCGAAATGGGACACGCCTGGGCTCAGGTGTGTCCCCTGGGCTCAGGTGTGTCCCCTTGGCTCAGGTGTGTCCCCTGGGCTCAGGTGTGTCCCGGGATAAATACACCTCTTCCCCCTTCATTGAGGAGACTCTCTCCATGCAGACACACTGTTAGATTTTGGTTGTGGCATTTTTGTTCCCGTTTTGTTTGTTTGCTTTGATACCTTTCAACACCCCTCATTATCACATCTATGGACGTAACCACTCAATTGCACTACTGATTACACACACTGTTGTTAATTGTATTTACGTTACTTCAGTTAATAAATACATTTTTGTTATTCCTAATCTCCACGTTGTTTCCCTTTTTGTAACGGGCTTCGAGCCTGTTTGTGACTCAGTGAAATGCTTACTTACGAGCCCCTAACCAACAACACAGTTTAAAAAAAAAGAAGGATAAGAAATAAAAGTAACAAGTAATTAAAGAGCAGCAGTAAAACAACAATAACGACACTATATACAGGGGAGTACAGGTACAGACTCAATGTGCGGGGACAACGGTTAGTTGAGCTACCCTCTGTAGTGCCCTTGCGGTATGAGGCCGAGCAGTTGCCGTACCAGGCAGTGATGCAACCAGTCAGGATGCTCTTGATGGTGCAGCTGTAGAACCTTTTGAGGATCTCAGGACACATGCCAAATCTTTTCAGTCTGCTGAGGGGGAATAGGTTTTGTCGTGCCCTCTTCACGATTGTCTTGGTGTGTTTGGACCATGTTAGTTTGTTGGTGATGTGAACACCAAGGAACTTGAAGCTCTCAACCTGCTCCACTGCAGCCCCGTCGATGAGAATAAGACTTCTCTCCTCTGAATCCACTGATGTGACCATTCATCTGTATAAAGTTTTTGTATTTCCCCTGCATGCTTGTGTTCAGTTCGTTCAGCTTCCCAAATATTTCTGTGACATAGGCAAGGAGACATATCCACGTCCATACAGCCAGCTAAGTTCTCAGTACAACGCGTCGACAGGAATAAAGAACTCTCCAGGAGAAAGAAAGGTAGGGGTGTATGTTTCATGATTAACTACTCATGGTGTGATTGTGGTAACATACAGGGACTCAAGTCCTTCTGTTTACCTGATTAAAATACCTCACAATCAAATGCTGACCACATAATCTCTTCGATCATCATCACAGCTGTATATATTTCTCCGAAACAACAGCGGCTCTCAAGAAACTACACTGGACTTTGTGGAAACTGGGAACCGCATATCCTGAGGCCGCATTTATTGTAGCTGGAGACTAAAATCATATCAAATCAACACATCGCCTCAAACACTCTCGGCCATTGCTATTCTCCCTTCCTGGACGGCTACAAGGACCTCGCCGGCCTTCTTTTTGGCAAATCAGATTATGCCTTCATCGTACTCCTTCCTTCGTACAGGCAGAAACTCAAACAGGATGTACCCGTGGTAAGGACTGGTCAACACTGGTCTGACCAATCGGAATCCATGCTTCAAGATTGTTTTGATCACGCAGACTGGGATATGTTCCGGCTTGCCTCTGAGAATAACATTGATGTATACCCTGACACGGTGACTGAGTTCCTCAGAAAGTGAATAGGGGATGTCATTCCACTGTGATGTTTAAATACCTATCCAAACCCAAAAATGAGAAAGATTGCAGCATTCGTGTAAAATTGAAAGAGCGAACCATCGTATTTAACCACGGCAAGGTGACTGGGAATATGATCAACTACAAACAGTCCAGTTATGCCCTTCGTAAGGCAAGGCAAACAGGCAAAATGTCAGTACAGAGACAAAGTAGAGAGGCAATTCAACTGCTCAGATATGAGACATATGTGGCAGGGACTCCAGATACTCACGGATTATAAATGGAAAACCAGCCACGTCGCGGTCACTGATGTCCTGCTCCCTGACAAACTAAAATCTTTCTTCACCGATGCTGGACACCACCACTACCGTAGACTGTGAGCTCTCATCCTCTATGGCCGACGTGAGTAAGTCATTTAAGTGTGTTAATCCTCGCAAGGCTGTTGGCCTAGACAGCATCCCTAGCCGCTTCCTCAGAGCATGCATAGACCAGCTGGATGGAGTGTTTACAGACATATTCAATCTCTCCCTATCCCGTTCTGTAGTCCCCACTTGCTTCTAGATGTCCACCATTGCTCCTCTACCCAAGAAAGAAAAGGTAACTGAACTAAATTACTATCACCCTGTAGCACTCACTTCTGTCATCATGAAGTGCATTGAGAGGCTAGTTAAGGGTCATATCACCTCCACCTTACCTGTCACTATAGACCCACTGCAATTTGCATACTGCCCCAATAGATCCATGGATGATCCAAGCACCATTGCACTGTACACTGCCAAATCCCATCTGGACAAGAAATAGAATGATCTTCATTGGGCCTCCTGTGTGGTGCAGCGGTCTAAGGCACTACATCTCAGTGCTTGAGGCGTCAATACAGACGCATAATTTGCATAATTTGTGCATGTGCATAATTTGCCCAGCGTCGTCCACGTTTGGCTGGTGCAGGACGTCATTGTAAATAAGAATTTGTTCTTAACTGACTTGCCTTGTTAAATAAACACATAGTACCATCCAAGCTCATCATTAAGCTTGGGGCCCTCGGTCTGAACAGCGCCCTGTGCAATTGGGATGTGGACTTCCTGATGGTAGACTACAACATCTCCATCTCGGTGATCCTCCACACAGGGGCCCCACAAGGGTGCGTGCTCAGCCCCCTCCTGTACTCCCATGACTGCGTGGTCACTGATTAAGTTCATCAGGAGGTTGAAGAAATTGGCAGTGGTGGAAAAGTACCCAGTTGTGATACTTAAGAAAAATGATAGATTCCTTAAAAGAGAGTTACTCAATTAAAAGTAAAAGTCACCCAGTAAAATACTATTTGAGCAAAAGTCTAGAAGTATTTGGTTCTAAATATGAACCGTAAATGTAATTGCTAAAATGTACTTAAGTATCAAAAGTAAAAGTATAAATCACTTCAAATTCCTTATATTAAGCAAAGCAGACGGCACCATTTTATTGTTTTTAAAATGTACGGATAGCCAAGGGCATACTCCAACACCTAGTCATGACTTACAAATTATGCATTTGTGTTAGGTGAGTCCACCAGATCAGAGGCAGTAGGGATGACCACATGTTCTCTTGATAAGTGTGTGAGTTGAACCATTTTTCTGTTCTGCTAAGCATTCAAAATGAACAAGTACTTTTGGGTGTCAGAGTAAATATAGTTTAGGAATATAATGAAGTAAAAAGAAAAAGAAAAGTTGTTGAATGCTGAACGATAGACCTTGGTGAGCTTCTGGATATCAGGACAGCGATCACTCACCTCGGATTAGACAAAGAGCTTCTGGATATCAGGACAGCGATCATTCACCTCGGATTAGACAAAGTTTTTTTCTACAACAAGGAGGGCGCACAAGACATTCTCCAAACACCCTACAGGGCAGACATCCCCGTTATTTGCAAGAGGAAGCGACGCAGGTACAGAGGACAAAGAGCCGGATGCCTGGACAGGACCCGGAAAAGGCGAGTGGGAAAGCTGCCGTTACCGTCAATACTACGTATACTACCAACGTGCAATTGGACAATAAATTAGAAGAGGTACGATAATGTAATATCCTATATTTCACGGAATCGTGGCTGAATGACGACATGGATATTCAGCTAGCGGGATATACGCTGCCCTGGCAAGATAGAACAGCACACTCCGATAAGATGCTTATTTGTAAACAGCAGCTGGTGCACGAAATCTAAGGAAGTCTCTAGATTTTGCTCGCATGAATTATATTGTGATAAATTGCAGGCCACAACTCTCTAGGCAAGTAGTTTCAGCTATACTTTTTGTGGCTATTTATTTACCACCACAAAAAAATGCTGGCAGTAAGACCACACTCAGTCAGCTGTATAAGGAAATAAGCAAACAGGAAACCACTCACCCAGAGGCTACGCTCCTAGTAGCCGGAGACTTTAATGCAGGGAAACATAAAATCAGTTCTACCAAATTTCTATCAACATGTTAATTAACTTCTTAGTGATCCCTTCCCACTCGAATCCTGGTAAAGGGATTGATTTGACAACATCCAGTGAAATTGCAGCGCGCCAAATTCAAAAACAGAAATGCTCATAATAAAAATTCACAAAACATACATGTGTAATACATCAAAATAAAGCTGAACTTCTTGTTAATCCAGCCCCAGTGTCAGACTTCAAAAAGGCTTTACGGTGAAAGCAGACCATGCGATTATCTGAGACCAACACCCCGCATACAAACACATGAAAATCATATTTCAACCAGCCAGGTTGAATATTTCAACCAGACACAAAAGTCAGAAATAACGATATAATCCATGCCTTACCTTTGAAGATCTTCTTCTGTTGGCACTCCAAAATGTCCCAGAAACATCACAAATGGTACTATTATTCGATAAATTCCTTCTTTATTTCCCCAAAATGTCCATTTATTTGGCGCGTTTGATTCAGAAAATACACCGGTTCCAACTCGCCCAACATGACTGTGTCACGAATGTCATCAGGTAAATGACCGGACCAAGGTGCAGCATTGTGAGTGTACATTTATTTTTATTTTGAATGTCGACAACAAAAACAAGAAACAACTACATGAACGTAAAGCTTACTAGGGCTATACAGGTCACTAACAAAGTCAACTACCCACAAAATACAAAGGAAAAAAGGCTGCCTAGGTATGATTCCCAATCAGAGACAACGATAGACAGCTGTCCCTGTTTTAGAACCATACCTGGCGAAAACATAGAAACAGAAAACATAGAAATAAAGAAACTAGAATGCCCACCCTAGTCACACCTTGGCCTACCCAAAATAGTGAATAAAAGCCTCTCGTTCCAGTTCGCGCTTACCAAAAGACGTGAGTCCACCTGGAGTGACACATGGAAAGAACAGGGCTACTTCTTCATTTCTCAAAAGAAAAACATCAACCAATTTCTAAAGACTGTTGACATCTAGTAAGACCTTTAAACAGATCAACATAAACAAGGCTGCGGGGCCAGATGGATTACCAGGACGTGTGCTCTGGGCATGTGCTGACCAACTGGCAGGTGTCTTCACTGACATTTTCAACATGTC
This sequence comes from Oncorhynchus tshawytscha, assembly GCF_018296145.1. Taxonomy (NCBI): domain Eukaryota; kingdom Metazoa; phylum Chordata; class Actinopteri; order Salmoniformes; family Salmonidae; genus Oncorhynchus; species Oncorhynchus tshawytscha. The sequence continues at coordinate 32,398,264 of NC_056453.1, forward strand.
CCTGATTGAGTCTGTAATACCAACATGTATCAAGCAGACCACCATAGTCCCTGTGCCCAAGAACACAAAGGCAACCTGCCTAATGACTACAGACCCGTAGCCATGAAGTGCTTTTAAAGGTTGGTAATAGCTCACATCAACACCATTATCCCAGAAACCCTAGACCCACTCCAATTTGCATACCGCCCAAACAGATCTACAGATGATGCAATCTCTATTGCACTCCACAATGCCCTTTACCATCTGGACAAAAGGAACACATGTGAGAATGCTATTCATTGACTCCAGCTCAGTGTTCAACACCATAGTACCCTCAAAGCTCATCACTAAACTAAGGATCCTGGGACTAAACACCTCCCTCTGCAACTGGATCCTGGACTTCCTGACGGCCCTCTCCCAGGTGGTGAGGGTAGGTAGCAACACATCTGCCACGCTGATCCTCAACACTGGAGCTCCCCAGGGGTGCGTGCTCAGTCCCCTCATGTACTCCCTGTTCACCCACGACTGCATGGCCAGGCATGACTCCAACACCCTCATTAAGATTGCAGACAACACAACAGTGGTAGGCCTGATCACCGACAATGACGAGACAGCCTATAGGGAGGAGGTCAGAGACCTGGCCGGGTTGTGCCAGAATAACAACCTATCCCTCAACGTAACCAAGACTGGTCATCATATATGCATAGTCACTTTAACCATATCTACATGTACATACTACCTCAATCAGCCTGACTAACCGGTGTCTGTATGTAGCCTCACTACTTTTATAGCCTCGCTACTGTATATAGCCTCACTACTGTATATAGCCTCACTACTGTATATAACCTCACTGCTGTATAAAGCATGTCTTTTTACTGTTGTTTTATTTATTTACTTACCTATTGTTCACCTAATACCTTTTTTTGCACTATTGGTTAGAGCCTGTAAGTAAGCATTTCACTGTAAGGTCTACTACACCTGTTGTATTCGGCGGACTTTGCTGTCGGGGGAGAGACACAGAAGCGCAGCTAGCCTAGCTGGCTCAGCAGTCTCAAATGGAGGTCGCTATTGAACATTTCCAGCGCTGCAGTAGCTGTGTTTACTTTGCTTTGTTCCGGGACAATATGGACCGCGCTGACTTTCAATGTAGCAACTGCTTGCTTGTGGAGGACTACAGGGGCGAAGTGGCTAATCTTAGCAAGCAAGTAGCAAACCTACACAACCTACTGGGTAATCCACAACCGCCTACTTTTTATTTTTCTTCCGCCCCAGTAGCAGGACACCGCTCTGGACTGGTGGAAGTGTCTCCGCCACGTCGGCTCTCTACCTCCGACTGGTCGGTGCTCAGCAGTGTTCCATCCTCGAAGGGGTCTCCCCCTTCCCTGGAGAACAGAGCTGTTCTCGACACAACCAACCAGCCATGGAGATACGTCACTTGCCGTGGAAGTCGAAGAACGTGTCCTCTGGCAACGGGGGTCACCTTGGAGATGTTGAGCCCGGACCTGACACAGACCAGAAACGGCTTTGCCGAACTGGATCCAGAGGTTCCAGCGCCTTCTTCCTTGGGGGCTTCCCATTCAAGATCAGAACCGGAGGTACTTGTGTCTTCGGCCTCTGTTCTGTCTCCCTCTCTAGTGGCTTCTACCTCGGGTTTAGATCCTCAGAGCTCCCATCCTCATCAGATTGTGAGTCTGCCTGAGAGACAGGCCCATTCAACATCCCCAGCTGTCATCATAGGCAGCTCTATGATGAGAAAGATCTCAATTCCAAAGGCAAAAACCCTGTGCTACCCAGGACAAGAGTACAGGATATCACAAGGCTGCTTCCGACTGTTCTGCGACAAATGCCAGGAGTTGACACCGTCGTAGTCCATGTGGGTTCAACGACATCAGGCAGACTAGCTCGGAATATCTGAAAATTGATTATAAAGAACTGATTTTAGCATTAAAAGACTCCAAAAACCGCAATCAATTCAGGTCCAGTATCATTGTTGGGCCATGGGTGTGAAAGATTTACTAACAACATGCCACTGGCTTTGAGTAAGGCCAGTATGTTTATGTATGCGGATGACTCAAAACTATAATGTACACATCAGCTACTATAGCAACTGAAATGACTGCAACACTTAACAAAGAGCTGCAGTTGGTTTCGGAATGGGTAGCAAGGAATAAGTTAGTCCTAAATATTTCCAAAACTAAAAGCATTGTATTTGGGACAAGTCATTCACTAAACCCTAAACCTCAACTACATTTCGTAATGAATAATGTGTAAATTTAGCAAGTTGAGGTGACTAAACTGCTTGGAGTAACCCTGGATTGTACATGATATCTGTCATGGTCAAAACATATTGATACAACAGTAGCTAAGATGGGAAAAGTCTGTCCATAATGAAGCGTTGCTCTGCCTTTCTAACAACACTATCAACAAGGCAGGTCCTACCAGCCCTGGTTTTGTCACACCTAGACTTCTGGTCAGTAGTGTGGTCAGGTGCCCCAAAGAGGGAAAATTGCTGTTGGCTCAGAACAGGTGCAGCATGGCTGGCCCTTAAAAGTACATGGAGAGCTAACATTAATGACATGCATGTCAATCTCTCATGGCTCAAAGTGGAAGAGAGATTGACTTCATCATTACATTACATTACTTTTTGTAAGAGGTGTTGACAAGCTGAATGTAGCTCGGACACCTATGCATACCCCACAAGACATGCCACCAGAGGTCTCTTCACAGTCCCCAAGTCCAGAACAGACTATGGGAGGAGCACAGTACTACATAGAGCCATGACTACATGGAACTCTGTTCCACAGTACTACATAGAGCCATGACTACGTGGAACTCTGTTCCACAGTACTACATAGAGCCATGACTACGTGGAACTCTGTTCCACAGTACTACATAGAGACATGACTACGTGGAACTCTGTTCCACAGTACTACATAGAGCCATGACTACGTGGAACTCTGTTCCACAGTACTACATAGAGCCATGACTACGTGGAACTCTGTTCCACAGTACTACATAGAGCCATGACTACTCTGTTCCACAGTGGAACTCTGTTCCACAGTAGTACTACATGGAACTCTGTTCCACATAGAGCCATGACTACATGGAACTCTGTTCCACAGTACTACATAGAGCCATGACTACATGGAACTCTGTTCCACAGTACTACATAGAGCCATGACTACTACATAGAGCCATGGAACTCTGTTCCACAGTACTACATAGAGCCATGACTACATGGAACTCTGTTCCACAGTACTACATAGAGCCATGACTACATGGAACTCTGTTCCACAGTACTACATAGAGCCATGACTACATGGAACTCTGTTCCACAGTACTACATAGAGCCATGACTACATGGAACTCTGTTCCACAGTACTACATAGAGCCATGACTACATGGAACTCTGTTCCACAGTACTACATAGAGCCATGACTACATGGAACTCTGTTCCACAGTACTACATAGAGCCATGACTACATGGAACTCTGTTCCACAGTACTACATAGAGCCATGACTACATGGAACTCTGTTCCACAGTACTACATAACTCTGTTCCACAGAGCCATGACTACATGGAACTCTGTTCCACAGTACTACATAGCCATGACTACATGGAACTCTATTCCACAGCCATGACTACTACATGGAACTCTGTTCCACAGTACTACATAGAGCCATGACTACATGGAACTCTGTTCCACAGTACTACATAGAGCCATGACTACATGGAACTCTGTTCCACAGTACTACATAGAGCCATGACTACATGGAACTCTGTTCCACAGTACTACATAGAGCCATGACTACATGGAACTCTGTTCCACAGTACTACATAGAGCCATGACTACATGGAACTCTGTTCCACAGTACTACATAGAGCCATGACTACATGGAACTCTGTTCCACAGTACTACATAGAGCCATGACTACATGGAACTCTGTTCCACAGTACTACATAGAGCCATGACTACATGGAACTCTGTTCCACAGTACTACATAGAGCCATGACTACATGGAACTCTGTTCCACAGTACTACATAGAGCCATGACTACATGGAACTCTGTTCCACAGTACTACATAGAGCCATGACTACATGGAACTATGTTCCACAGTACTACATAGAGCCATGACTACATGGAACTCTGTTCAGTGTATTTAAGCAGTGGATTTAAAAAGCATGTGAAAATACACCTCATGGAACGGGGACTATGAAGAGACACACACAAAGGTACAGCCACATGCATACGAACACATTGTGATACTGTTGTATGGTGTTATTGAACATTTTGTGTTGTGGATATGTGGTGTTGATGTACTGTTTAGTATTTAGCTCATTCAGTACAAACATAGTTCACAGCTTTATATTTTGTTTTATATGTAATGAGGGTGCTTTTGTATGTTTGGACCCCAGGAAGAGTAGCTGCTGCCTTGGCAGGAGCTAATGTGGATCCTTAATAAATATAAATACAAAATACTGATTTACCACTTCGTTTGTAAGTACTGTATTCTAGTCAAGGCCTATCCTATTTAACTATTGCTGTACATATACTATCCTATTTAACTATTGCTGTACATATACTATCCTATTTAACTATTGCTGTACATATACTATACTACATATTCTATACATATATTGTCTATACATCCCATCACATACAGTATTTATTTATATATATTTATTTAGTATATTTATATTTTATATTTATATTTATACTACCCCAGTATACATATTTATACTCCACACTGCAACATTGCTCGTCCTAATATTTATATATTTTTTAATTCAATTTTTTTACTTTCCAGATTTGTGTGTATTACTGTGTATTGTTAGATATTGTTGGATCAAGGAACACAAGCAGTTATCTACACCCTCAATAACATAAACTTTGATTTTACTTGACATTTTCTTTTCACTACACAGAATGTCAACCAAGTATTTATACTGTATATGTTTTCACATCCTTTGTGAAGGACAACAGTTCCTCTCTCAATGCCAAACATCTTTCCAACACTCCCCCTCGATAACAACCAAGCCTGAGTGTGAAATAGAACATCCTCATGCTCTGATCTTCTATCTCCACATAGTTTAGTGAACAGGCGGGCTCGCAGTGGATGTGGTTTGATGTAGTATACAGTCGAAGTTACCTGCTGCAGTATATCTCAGAGTTCTGTGTACCGCTTTTTCATAGCCAGTTGCTCTCAGTGTATCATACAATGCCTCCATTTTGCAGAGGGAGACACATTCAGAACTAGAGTGCAGAGGCCTGCCCGCCATAGATGGAGCCCCATCTGTGCAAAATCTTACCAATCGATCTCATGAAATCAGTTTTTCGTCAATATAGCCACGCCGCACACTGAACATCTCTGGAGTCGTGAATGTCCTAGTGAATAGCATCCCTCGACATGTTTAACAAACAAAAGTCAAAACATGGGCATCATATGAGCATAAGCTGTCGGTTTACCCTTGATAGCTAGCAATACCATAAATACTTTGTTTACAGTGTTATCTGACAAATATACTTATGTGAGTTTATGTGCCTCTGCCACCCCACATTGTTGTCACCAATAGTGTGTGTTTTCATAGCGTAGCGGGCCTAACCATTCACCGTGGGAATGATTCAAGCGCTGCCTTTTCCCATGATCTAATGGCGCACTCTGGTTGAATTTGATCTTTTCTAAAAAAATAAAAGGCTAACCACATTACAAGGATTTTGAGATACTAAGACAATATTATAATATATATTTTTATATATATATAATTTTTTCTTCAGGATTCAGAAAAATTCTCCCGTGACCCCATTTTCATATCAGGCGACCCGACATGGGGTCGCGACCCTTCGTTGGGGAACCGTTGCCTTACCATTGCCAACACTTCAAAATATGACTTTTGGTACAACTTAGAAATGTGATGTTTGTGAAACATGGATAAATGTCTAATTCTGAAATGAGACTGTGAGAGCTTGTAGCTCGTTACATCATGAAAATGTATTAACGCCAAGGCCAACCCAGCTATATGAATCAGACTCAAAGTGCAACGTACAGTATATCACAGTATAACAACAACATGGATGCACTACACAAACATGCACTTACTTTCAAAGTTCCCGAATGTTTCTGTCTTAACTGACAGAGGAAGAGGTAGTGGTGTGCAAAGTGGCCTTGTAGATGTTGTCCTGATTTTAGCATTCTGGAACAGGAAGTTAAATCTGCAACATGTGACTTTTTGGGCCAAGTTCACAAAGAAATTTGAGTAATAGATTTGTCATTCACATTGAAAGCAAGTCTCACTATTTTTTACTTCCCTTTTTAAGTTCAGAGGAAGTTAAGAGGGAGATGGAAATGAGGTTAAGATCATCTGAGGAAAAGAGTGTAGCATGACGCTCCTGGAGATCACACACACCCTAGTACACACACCCCCTAGTACACACACTAGTACACACACACACACACACACTAGCTGCAAACACCATAGCACACACACACACACACATACATTATCAGACACACACTAGTACACACACCTTAACACACTCTCACTAGTACACACACACTAGTACATACACACCTCATCACTCACACACTAGTACACACACACTAGTACACACACTTGTATACACACACACACCTTATCACACCCACTCTAGTACACACACTCTAGTACACACACCCTAGTACACACACCCTAGTACACACCCTAGCACACACACCCTAGTACACACACCATAGTGCACACACCATAGTACACACACCCTAGTACACACACCCTAGTGCACATACCATAGTACACACACACACACCTTATTGCACACACCATAGTATACACACCATGGTACACACACCATGGTACACACATTGTAGTACACACACACTAGTACACACTCACACCGTATCACACACACACCCTAGTACACACACACACACACACCTTATTGCACACACCATAGTATACACACCATGGTACACACACCATGGTACACACACTGTAGTACACACACACTAGTACACACTCACACCGTATCACACACACACACCTTATCACACACACCCTAGTACACACACACACACACCTTATTGCACACACCATAGTATACACACCATGGTACACACACCATGGTACACACACTGTAGTACACACACACTAGTGCACACTCACACCGTATCACACACACACCTTATCACACACACCCTAGTACACACACACACCCTAGTACCCACACCTTATCACACACACCTTATCATGCACACACTAGCACACACACTCTAGTACACACACTCTAGTACACACATGAACCTTATCACACACACCCTAGTACACACACCCTAGTGCACACACACACCCTAGTACACACACCCTAGTATGCACACACACCCTAGTATGCACACACACCCTAGTATGCACACACACCCTAGTACACACCCTAGTATGCACACACACCCTAGTATGCACACACACCCTAGTACACACACCCTAGTATGCACACACACCCTAGTACACACACTCTAGTACACACACCCTAGTACACACAACCTAGCACACACACCCTAGCACACACACCCTAGTATGCACACACACCCTAGTACACACACCCTAGCACACACACCCTAGTACACACACCCTAGTACACACACCCTTGTACACACACTCTAGTACACACACCCACATACACACACCCTAGTGCACACACCCTAGTACACACACACACCCTAGTACACACACTCTAGTACACACACACCTTATCACACACACCCTAGCACACACACTCGTACACACACCTTATCACACACACCCTAGTACACACACACTAGTACACACACCCTAGTACACACACTAGCTCACACACTCTAGTACACACACTTTAGTACACACACTCTAGTACACATTGCCTACACACTTGCACACTTACACACATACATGTGAATACACACACACACACACATGCATGCACACAGACACAGACCTAGACAGACACACACACAACGGAACAGCATGATTCAGAAGGAATCAATTTCCAGGACCGACGATAGAGAGCAACTCCATTTAGCTGTCAGCCTGTTGACTAGCGTAACATCACACACATACACAAGGACACACACAGACATGCATTAATACACACACTCACTCACACACACACATTCACAACCCTGCTAAGATGTCTTTCTCCACAGACTAAAATATTAGCATGAGCTGCGTTTTGAGAGGTTAATTGTGCTGGATTAGCCTAGTATTTAGAGTGGAGAATTTACTCCATTATAACTCTCAGGTTGTCACTACCTCATTCATATTTAAATATGCATCACTAACTCAGAGTGTGTGTGTCTGTGACCTGGATTACTGCTCTAGGTAGGCCATAGGACACACACTGCAGCTCTGCATGTCTGGAGAGAACTAAATCCACAGCCCAATAATACTCCATGGACTCCAGTCCATATCAAGGTGTTCTGCCAAAAACGATCACACAGTGCCCCCAATTCAGGATGCATGCACACACACACACACACACACACACACACACACACACACACACACACACACACACACACACACACATACACACACACACACACACACACACACACACACACACACACACACACACACACACACACACACACACACACACACACACACACACACACACACACACACACACACACACACACACACACACACACACACACACACATCAGAACACAGGGGCCTGTTGTACTCAGGTTTGGAATATAGGGAATTATTTTTGTGTCTTTTACCATGTGCCTACTGCCTGATTGCCTTGGCTGCTGTAAACCCCTGAGAGTGTTACTGAAGCACTGACACTGTCTACCTAATCCACACAGCACAGAAAGACCAGGATTACGCTCTACAGCCCATTCTGATGGGAGGTAACCACTCCCATAGTACTAGGAAATGTTGCTGATAATTTCTTCCAAACAAAGAAAGACAAAGAAAGAGACATTGTTATCCACTTGGCTCGATAAGGGGGTTAAGAGAGATGTGAGAGAGAAAGGGATGGTGAGAGAGAAAGGGAGAGATGGAGGATGGGATGGAAGAAGGGAGGGAGAAGATAAAGAAAAGAGAGACAGATGGAGGGAGGAAGATAATGATTGAGGGAGATAGATGGAAAGAGGGGAGAGAGAGACAGGAAGAGAGAGAGAGAGAGAGAGAGAGAGAGAGAGAGGGAGAGAGAGACAGGGGGAGAGGGAGAGGGAGAGGAGAGGGAGAGAGAGAGGGAGAGAGAGAGAGAGAGAGAGAGAGAGAGAGAGAGAGAGAGAGAGAGAGAAAAGAAAAGAAAAGGAGAGAGAGAGAGAGAGAGAGAGAGAGAGAGAGAGATGTCATGAAGGCTTAACCCAGTATCTACAGTGACTGCAGGTCAGACACTATGGCAGCACTCCTCTGTGTTTCAATATGTTCTAATCTGAATCAACTGGGGATTATCCAATTAAAACAAACTGACCTCAGGAAATGACCCGATCAACTGTGGGCTAATACAATCACACACACACTCAACCAAAGACTAGCACACGGAGCAGAAGACACACGGATTACTGCCAACAAAGGAGAGAAAGAGAGAAAAAGGAGAGAGAGAGAGTGTTTTCCATGAGTAAAATTCAGTCTGACAGGAAATTTGATTCTGAGGTTACTATGATAACAGAATATGTTCCTATAACAGAAGCTCAATACACACATTCCTCTCTCTCTCTTTCAATTCAAAGGGCTTTATTGGCATGGGAATATATATTTAAAAAAAATATATTTCACCTTTATTTAATTAGGTAGGCTAGTTGAGAACAAGTTCTCATTTACAACTGCAACCTGGCCATGATAAAGCAAAGCAGTGCGACACAAACATCACAGAGTTACACATGGAATAAACAAGCGTACAGTCAATAGCACAATAGAAAAAAAGAAAGTCGATATACAGTGTGTGCAAATGGCGTGAGGAGGTAAGGCAATAAAAGCCCACAGTAGCAAAGTAATTACAATTTAGCAGATTAACACTGGAGTGATAAATGTGCAGATGATGATGTGCAGGTAGAAATACTGGTGTGCAAAAGAGCAGAAAAGTAAATACAAACAATATGGGGGATGAAGTAGATAGATTGGATGGGCTATTTACAGATGGGCTATGAACAGCTGCAGCGATCGGCTATCTGCTCAAATAGCTGATGTTTAAAGTTAGTGAGGGAAATATAAGTTTCCAGCTTCAGCGATTTTTGCAATTCGTTCCAGTCATTGGCAGCAAAGAACTGGAAGGAAAGGTGGCCAAAGGAGGTGTTGGCTTTGGGGATGACATATGTTGACATTGCCAAAGCAAGTGAAGTAGATAATAAACCAAATGAAAATAGTCAATCAGAAATTAACACTCGCAAGTTTCAAAGTATATATACACATGTCATATGTGATATAATAGCTATGTACAGTGTTACAATAATGTGCAAATAGTTAAAGTACAAAAGGGAAAATAAATAAACATAAATATGGGTTGTATTTACAATGGTGTTTGTTCTTCACTGGTTGCCCTTTTCTTGTGGCAACAGGTCACAAATCTTGCTGCTTGATGGGACACTGTGGTATTTTACCCAGTAGATATGGGAGTTAATCAAAATGGGTGAGTCTGTGTAATCTGAGGGAAATGTGTGTCTCTACTATGGTCATACATTTGGCAGGAGGATAGGAAGTGCATGCTTGTGTGTGTATGTGTGTTAGACCAATTTAGCCTGCTGGGGCCGGTCCTCTCGGGACACAGCTGCTCTAGGGGTGTGTGTGTGTTCATCTGACTTAGTGTTATGTTAAATGTGTGTGTGGACACATTAGCTAACCAAATACATTGAGCGATGTTTGTTTACTGTTTATACACCATGGTGGCCACAACGGTTGTGTACATGTGCATGTGTGTGTGTGTGTGTCCGTGTGAGTGTGTGCCAACAAGCTCTCACAATCTTATGTCAGAATTAAATGTTCATTCACGTTTCTCAAATTTCAAATTTTGAAGTTGTTCCAAATCTCAAATTTTGAAGTGTTTGGTTACTTCTCTGTATCGTTCCAAGGTTAAGGTTAGGCATTGACTCCGAATGGTTAAGGTAAGAGTTCAGGTTTGGGATAGCCTTAAAACAAATTATCAAAAACAACTTTCTATCGCTGGATTCGAACATGCAAACTTTGAAACCAGAGGCAGATGCTTAACTGTGAATTGTCAAGGTAAGAGTTAAGGTTCGGGATTGGCATAAAACAAAAATACATTTATATCGCTAGATTCAAACATGCAACCGTTGAAACCAGAGGCAGATGCATACATCCATCCACCACCCCTGTCCTCCACACCCAAGCAAAACTAGCCTACTTGAAGGTAACAGCGCTCACTGTTGCCCCTAGTGGCTATTTTCAATGTCATCTCCAGATGTTCTCAGACATGGATTGACGTCGAATACTGCCTTGTATTACGGGTGACCTGCCTGGTGTGTGTGTGTGTGTGTCTGATGCAAGGAGTGTGTAATCAAGTGTAACAAGGGTTCGGCAGACAGACTGAATCATCTCACTGACATGTTGTTCCTCCTCCGTGTAAACACACTTCAAAAGAAATGTCACAGAGAGTGGGAGATGGAGGGAGAGAGAAGGAAAAGAGGAAAGAGAAGGAGGTGCTGTGGAGGGAAAGCCAGAGAGGGGAAGCAGCGAGGGACAGAAAGGAAGAGAACGACAGGGAGATGGAGGGTACAGAGAGGCTAAGTGAAAGAGAATGACAGAGAGAGGGAGGGTACAGAGAGGCAAAGTGAAAGAGAATGACAGGGAGATGGAGGGTACAGAGAGGCAAAGTGAAAGAGAATGACAGGGAGATGGAGGGTACAGAGAGACAAAGTGAAAGAGAATGACAGGGAGATGGAGGGTACAGAGAGACAAAGTGAAAGAGGATGACAGGGAGATGGAGGGTACAGAGAGACAAAGTGAAAGAGGATGACAGGGAGATGGAGGGTACAGAGAGACAAAGTGAAAGAGAATGACAGAGAGAGGGAGGGTACAGAGAGACAAAGTGAAAGACAATGACAGAGAGAGGGAGGGTACAGAGAGACAAAGTGAAAGAGAATGACAGAGAGAGGGAGGGTACAGAGAGACAAAGTGAAAGACAATGACAGAGAGAGGGAGGGTACAGAGAGACAAAGTGAAAGAGAATGACAGAGAGATGGAGGGTACAGAGAGACAAAGTGAAAGAGAATGACAGAGAGAGGGAGGGTACAGAGAGACAAAGTGAAAGACAATGACAGAGAGAGGGAGGGTACAGAGAGACAAAGTGAAAGAGAATGACAGAGAGAGGGAGGGTAAAGAGAGACAAAGTGAAAGACAATGACAGAGAGAGGGAGGGTACAGAGAGACAAAGTGAAAGAGAATGACAGAGAGATGGAGGGTACAGAGAGACAAAGTGAAAGAGAATGACAGAGAGAGGGAGGGTACAGAGAGACAAAGTGAAAGAGAATGACAGAGAGAGGGAGGGTACAGAGAGACAAAGTGAAAGAGAATGACAGGGAGATGGAGGGTACAGAGAGACAAAGTGAAAGAGAATGACAGGGAGATGGAGGGTACAGAGAGACAAAGTGAAAGAGAATGACAGGGAGATGGAGGGTACAGAGAGGCAAAGTGAAAGAGAATGACAGGGAGATGGAGGGTACAGAGAGACAAAGTGAAAGACAACGACTAGAGAGGGAGATGGAGGGTACAGAGAGGCAAAGTGAAAGAGAATGACAGGGAGATGGAGGGTACAGAGAGACAAAGTGAAAGAGAATGACAGGGAGATGGAGGGTACAGAGAGACAAAGTGAAAGAGAATGACAGGGAGATGGAGGGTACAGAGAGGCAAAGTGAAAGAGAATGACAGGGAGATGGAGGGTACAGAGAGACAAAGTGAAAGAGAATGACAGGGAGATGGAGGGTACAGAGAGGCAAAGTGAAAGAGAATGACAGGGAGATGGAGGGTACAGAGAGACAAAGTGAAAGACAATGACAGAGAGATGGAGGGTACAGAGAGACAAAGTGAAAGAGAATGACAGGGAGATGGAGGGTACAGAGAGACAAAGTGAAAGAGAATGACAGGGAGATGGAGGGTACAGAGAGACAAAGTGAAAGAGAATGACAGGAGATGGAGGGTACAGAGAGACAAAGTGAAAGAGAATGACAGGGAGATGGAGGGTACAGAGAGGCAAAGTGAAAGAGAATGACAGGGAGATGGAGGGTACAGAGAGACAAAGTGAAAGACAACGACTAGAGAGGGAGGGTACAGAGAGGCAAAGTGAAAGAGAATGACAGGGAGATGGAGGGTACAGAGAGACAAAGTGAAAGAGAATGACAGGGAGATGGAGGGTACAGAGAGACAAAGTGAAAGAGGATGACAGGGAGATGGAGGGTACAGAGAGGCAAAGTGAAAGAGGATGACAGGGAGATGGAGGGTACAGAGAGACAAAGTGAAAGAGAATGACAGGGAGATGGAGGGTACAGAGAGGCAAAGTGAAAGAGAATGACAGGGAGATGGAGGGTACAGAGAGACAAAGTGAAAGACAACGACTAGAGAGGGAGGGTACAGAGAGGCAAAGTGAAAGAGAATGACAGGGAGATGGAGGGTACAGAGAGGCAAAGTGAAAGAGAATGACAGGGAGATGGAGGGTACAGAGAGACAAAGTGAAAGAGAATGACAGGGAGATGGAGGGTACAGAGAGACAAAGTGAAAGAGAATGACAGGGAGATGGAGGGTACAGAGAGGCAAAGTGAAAGAGAATGACAGGGAGATGGAGGGTACAGAGAGACAAAGTGAAAGAGAATGACAGGGAGATGGAGGGTACAGAGAGACAAAGTGAAAGACAACGACTAGAGAGGGAGGGTACAGAGAGACAAAGTGAAAGAGAATGACAGAGAGATGGAGGGTACAGAGAGACAAAGTGAAAGAGAACGACAGAGAGATGGAGGGTACAGAGAGGCAAAGTGAAAGAGAATGACAGAGAGATGGAGGGTACAGAGAGACAAAGTGAAAGAGAATGACAGGGAGATGGAGGGTACAGAGAGACAAAGTGAAAGAGAACGACTAGAGAGGGAGGGTACAGAGAGACAAAGTGAAAGAGAATGACAGAATGACAGAGAGATGGAGGGTACAGAGAGACAAAGTGAAAGAGAACGAGAGAACAGACAAAGTGAGAGAGATGGAGGGTACAGAGAGACAAAGTGAAAGAGAACGACAGAGAGGGTAGGGTACAGAGAGACAAAGTGAAAGAGAATGACAGAGAGATGGAGGGTACAGAGAGACAAAGTGAAAGAGAATGACAGGGAGATGGAGGGTACAGAGAGACAAAGTGAAAGAGAACGACTAGAGAGGGAGGGTACAGAGAGACAAAGTGGAAGAGAATGACAGAGAGATGGAGGGTACAGAGAGACAAAGTGAAAGAGAACGACAGAGAGATGGAGGGTACAGAGAGACAAAGTGAAAGACAACGACTAGAGAGGGAGGGTACAGAGAAACAAAGTGAAATAGAATGACAGAGAGATGGAGGGTACAGAGAGACAAAGTGAAAGAGAATGACAGAGAGAGGGAGGGTACAGAGAGACAAAGTGAAAGAGAATGACAGAGAGATGGAGGGTACAGAGAGACAAAGTGAAAGAGAATGACAGGGAGATGGAGGGTACAGAGAGACAAAGTGAAAGAGAATGACAGAGAGAGGGAGGGTACAGAGAGACAAAGTGAAAGAGAATGACAGAGAGAGGGAGGGTACAGAGAGACAAAGTGAAAGAGAATGACAGAGAGATGGAGGGTACAGAGAGACAAAGTGAAAGAGAACGACAGAGAGATGGAGGGTACAGAGAGACAAAGTGAAAGACAACGACTAGAGAGGGAGGGTACAGAGAAACAAAGTGAAATAGAATGACAGAGAGATGGAGGGTACAGAGAGGCAAAGTGAAAGAGAACGACCAGAGAGGGAGGGTACAGAGAGACAAAGTGAAAGAGAACGACTAGAGAGGGAGGGGAAGAGAATGACAGAGAGATGGAGGGTACAGAGAGGCAAAGTGAAAGAGAACGACTAGAGAGGGAGGGTACAGAGAAACAAAGTGAAATAGAATGACAGAGAGATGGAGGGTACAGAGAGGCAAAGTGAAAGAGAACGACCAGAGAGGGAGGGTACAGAGAGACAAAGTGAAAGAGAACGACTAGAGAGGGAGGGGAAGAGAATGACAGAGAGATGGAGGGTACAGAGAGACAAAGTGAAAGAGAACGACTAGAGAGGGAGGGTACAGAGAGACAAAGTGAAAGAGAATGACAGAGAGATGGAGGGTACAGAGAGGCAAAGTGAAAGAGAACGACCAGAGAGGGAGGGTACAGAGAGACAAAGTGAAAGAGAATGACAAAGAGATGGAGGGTACAGAGAGACAAAGTGAAAGAGAACGACCAGAGAGGGAGGGGAAGAGAATGACAGAGAGATGGAGGGTACAGAGAGACAAAGTGAAAGAGAATGACAAAGAGATGGAGGGTACAGAGAGACAAAGTGAAAGAGAATGACAGAGAGATGGAGGGTACAGAGAGACAAAGTGAAAGAGAATGACAAAGAGATGGAGGGTACAGAGAGACAAAGTGAAAGAGAATGACAGGGAGATGGAGGGTACAGAGAGACAAAGTGAAAGAGAATGACAGAGAGAGGGAGGGTACAGAGAGACAAAGTGGAAGAGAATGACAGGGAGATGGAGGGTACAGAGAGACAAAGTGAAAGAGAACGACCAGAGAGGGAGGGGAAGAGAATGACAAAGAGATGGAGGGTACAGAGAGACAAAGTGAAAGAGAATGACAGGGAGATGGAGGGTACAGAGAGACAAAGTGAAAGAGAACGACCAGAGAGGGAGGGGAAGAGAATGACAAAGAGATGGAGGGTACAGAGAGACAAAGTGAAAGAGAACGACCAGAGAGGGAGGGGAAGAGAATGACAGAGAGAGGGAGGGTACAGAGAGACAAAGTGAAAGAGAACGACCAGAGAGGGAGGGGAAGAGAATGACAGAGAGAGGGAGGGTACAGAGAGACAAAGTGAAAGAGAATGACAGAGAGAGGGAGGGTACAGAGAGACAAAGTGAAAGAGAATGACAGAGAGAGGGAGGGTACAGAGAGACAAAGTGAAAGAGAATGACAGGGAGATGGAGGGTACAGAGAGACAAAGTGAAAGACAACGACTAGAGAGGGAGGGTACAGAGAGACAAAGTGGAAGAGAATGACAGAGAGAGGGAGGGTACAGAGAGACAAAGTGAAAGAGAATGACAGGGAGATGGAGGGTACAGAGAGACAAAGTGAAAGAGAATGACAGAGAGAGGGAGGGTACAGAGAGACAAAGTGAAAGAGAATGACAGGGAGATGGAGGGTACAGAGAGACAAAGTGAAAGAGAATGACAGGGAGATGGAGGGTACAGAGAGACAAAGTGAAAGAGAATGACAGAGAGAGGGAGGGTACAGAGAGACAAAGTGGAAGAGAATGACAGAGAGAGGGAGGGTACAGAGAGACAAAGTGGAAGAGAATGACAGGGAGATGGAGGGTACAGAGAGACAAAGTGAAAGAGAATGACAGAGAGAGGGAGGGTACAGAGAGACAAAGTGAAAGAGAATGACAGAGAGATGGAGGGTACAGAGAGACAAAGTGAAAGAGAACGACCAGAGAGGGAGGGGAAGAGAATGACAGAGAGATGGAGGGTACAAAGAGACAAAGTGAAAGAGAACGACCAGAGAGGGAGGGGAAGAGAATGACAGAGAGATGGAGGGTACAGAGAGACAAAGTGAAAGAGAACGACCAGAGATGGAGGGGAAGAGAATGACAGGGAGATGGAGGGTACAGAGAGACAAAGTGAAAGAGAACGAGAGAGGGAAAAATAGAGTGTAAAATTGTGAAGGTGCCGCTGTCAGTGCGAGGCCAAACATCTTTACTTTACAACTGCCACAACTGACAAAATGTATGACATGGCTGAACTTCACTTTCCCTTCACATTTGAACGACAGCTGGATTTAGAAACATCTTCACTTTAAAGAAATTGTTATACAATTGTGAAGGTTACTTTCTCAACTTCAATAGTTACTACTGAATACTGAATCATACATACATTTAGAAATGCATACATGTCAATAACTGAGACAGATGTAAATAACAGCGATAGAGGTAAATAACATGTCAATAACTGAGACAGATGTAAATAACATGTCAATAACTGAGACAGATGTAAATAACAGCGATAGAGGTACATAACATGTAAATAACTGAGACAGATGTAAATAACATGTCAATAACTGAGATAGATGTAAATAACAGCGATAGAGGTAAATAGCATGTAAATATCTGACATAGATGTAAATAACAGCAATAGAGGTAAATAGCATGTAAATAACAGTGATAGAGGTAAATAGCATGTAAATAAATGACATAGATGTAAATAACATGTCAATAACTGAGATAGATGTAAATAACTGAGACAGATATAAATAACATGTAAATAACTGACATAGATGTAAATAACAGCGATAGAGGGAAATAGCATGTAAATAACGGACATAGATGTAAATAACAGCGATAGAGGTAAATAGCATGTAAATAACGGACATAGATGTAAATAACAGCGATAGAGGTAAATAGCATGTAAATAACAGCGATAGAGGTAAATAGCATGTAAATAACTGACATAGATGTAAATAACTTGTCAATAACTGAGATAGATGTAAATAACTGAGACAGATGTAAATAACAGTGATAGAGGTAAATAACATGAAAATAACTGACATAGATGTAAATAACACGTCAATAACTGAGACAGATGTAAATAACAGCGATAGAGGTAAATAGCATGTAAATAACTGACATAGATGTAAATAACAGCGATAGATGTGAATATCATGAAAATAACCTAGATAGATGTCAATAACTGAGACAGATGTCAATAACATGTCAATAACGCATATAGATGTAAATAACTGAGATAGATGTAAATAACTGACATAGATGTAAATAACATGTCAATAACCTAGATAGATGTCAATAACTGAGACAGATGTCAATAACATGTCAATAACGCATATAGATGTAAATAACTGAGATAGATGAAAATATATTGTCAATAACTGAGATAGATGTAAATAACTGACATAGATGTAAATAACATGTCAATAACCTAGATATATGTCAATAACTGAGACAGATGTAAATAACTGAGATAGATGTCAATATCTGAGACAGATGTCAATAACATGTCAATAACGCATATAGATGTAAATAACTGAGATAGATGTCAATAACTGAGACAGATGTCAATAACATGTCAATAACCTAGATATATGTAAATAACTGAGATAGATGTCAATAACTGAGACAGATGTCAATAACATGTCAATAACGCATATAGATGTAAATAACTGAGATAGATGTCAATAACTGAGATAAATGTCAATAACTGAGATAAATGTCAATAACGGAGGTAGATGTAAATAACTGAGATAGATGTCAATAACTGAGACAGATGTAAATCACTGAGATAGACGTAAATAACATGTCAATAACTGAGATAGATGTAAATAACATATGTCAATACCTGAGATAGATGTAAATAACCTGAGATAGATGTAAATAACCTGTCAATAACTGAGATAGATATCAATACCTGAGATAGATGTAAATAACTGAGATAGATGTAAATAACATGTCAATAACATGTCAATAACTGATATAGATGTCAAAAACTGAGACAGATGTAAATAACTGAGACAGATGTAAATAATTGAGACAGATGTAAATAACTGAGACAGATGTAAATAACTGAGACAGATGTAAATAACTGAGATAGATATAAAAAACATGTCAATAACTGAGACAGATGTAAATAACTGAGATAGATGTCAATAACTGAAATAAATGTAAATAACTGAGGTAGATGTAAATAACTGAGATAGATGTCAATAACTGAGATAGATGTAAATAACATGTCGATAACTGAGTGAGATGTCAATAACTGAGATAGATGTCAATATAACTGAGATAGATGCTTGTTATTTTTTTGTAGTTCTTCCAAGAATATAAAAATAATATAATTTATTTTGCAAAAATATATGAATCACGCTATTGACTCATAAGTCTATACATAGCATTTAATGTAAAAAAAAGTTGCAGTGGGTATATTGGTGAAAGACTCAGGCAGGCAGCCAGGCAAGCAGGCAGGCAGGCAGGCAGGCTTTGCTTCCCAAAGCCACAGAACAGAGAAAGAGGTTACAACGGCCATTTGTTGGGTCAGTGTGTTTGAACACACAGGTTTGGAGCCTCGAAAGAGAGAGAAGGCAAACTGAATAAAGACACACACACAAAGACATACAGTCCCTAGGACACCATATTCATAACCTCTAGCTGTAAAGACTCTCTGCTCCTCTCTCCATCCCTCTGTGTTCCTCCTCTCTCCATCCCTCTGTGTTCCTCCTCTCTCCATCCCTCTGTGTTCCTCCTCTCTCCATCCCTCTGTGTTCCTCCTCTCTCCATTCCTCTTTGTTCCTCCTCTCTCCATCCCTCTGTGTTCCTCCTCTCTCCATCCCTCTTTGTTCCTCCTCTCTCCATCCCTCTGTGTTCCTCCTCTCTCCATCCCTCTGTGTTCCTCCTCTCTCCATCCCTCTGTGTTCCTCCTCTCTCCATCCCTCTGTGTTCCTCCTCTCTCCATTCCTCTGTGTTCCTCCTCTCTCCATCCCTCTGTGTTCCTCCTCTCTCCATCCCTCTGTGTTCCTCCTCTCTCCATCCCTCTGTGTTCCTCCTCTCTCCATTCCTCTTTGTTCCTCCTCTCTCCATTCCTCTTTGTTCCTCCTCTCTCCATTCCTCTGTGTTCCTCCTCTCTCCATCCCTCTTTGTTCCTCCTCTCTCCATTCCTCTGTGTTCCTCCTCTCTCCATCCCTCTTTGTTCCTCCTCTCTCCATCCCTCTGTGTTCCTCCTCTCTCCATCCCTCTGTGTTCCTCCTCTCTCCATCCCTCTGTGTTCCTCCTCTCTCCATCCCTCTGTGTTCCTCCTCTCTCCATCCCTCTGTGTTCCTCCTCTCTCCATCCCTCTTTGTTCCTCCTCTCTCCATCCCTCTGTGTTCCTCCTCTCTCCATCCCTCTGTGTTCCTCCTCTCTCCATTCCTCTTTGTTCCTCCTCTCTCCATTCCTCTTTGTTCCTCCTCTCTCCATTCCTCTTTGTTCCTCCTCTCTCCATTCCTCTTTGTTCCTCCTCTCTCCATCCCTCTTTGTTCCTCCTCTCTCCATCCCTCTTTGTTCCTCCTCTCTCCATCCCTATCCACCCCTTGTTGTTCCTCCTCTCTCCATCCCTCTTTGTTCCTCCTCTTTCCATCCCTCTCCACCCCTTGTTGTTCCTCCTCTCTCCATCCCTCTTTGTTCCTCCTCTCTCCATCCCTCTTTGTTCCTCCTCTCTCCATCCCTCTTTGTTCCTCCTCTCTCCATCCCTCTCCACCCCTTGTTGTTCCTCCTCTCTCCATCCCTCTTTCCACCCCTTGTTGTTCCTCCCCTCTCCATCCCTCTTTGTACCTCTCTCCATCCCTCTTTGTTCCTCCTCTCTCTATCCCTCCCTCTTCTTACTTAACTGCTCTTCTCTCCTTTGCTCTCCATCCTCACACCCCCCACTCCATTACAATCTCTCCCTTCCTTTTTCCATCCTCACATCCCCCACTCCATTACAATCTCTCCCTTCCTCTTTCCATCCTCACATCCCCACTCCATTACAATCTCTCCCTTCCTCTCTCCATCCTCACATCCCCCACTCCATTACAATCTCTCCCTTCCTCTCTCCATCCTCACATTCCCCACTCCATTACAATCTCTCCCTTCCTCTCTCCATCCTCACATCCCCCACTCCATCACAATCTCTCACTTCCTCTCGCCCTTTCTCACTCTACCTCCCTCCAAGCATTGTTCTGTAAATTTAAAGTTCTGTAAAACATTTATACCTCTTCCCTCCCTATCACCCTCTCCATTCCATCCTCTATCTATCCCTCCTTCCCTCCCTATTCCCCTCTCCATTCCATCCTCTCTCTATCCCTCCTTCCCTCCCTATTCCCCTCTCCATTCCATCCTCTCTCTATCCCTCCTTCCCTTCCTATCCCCTCTCTCTATCCATTCCATCCTCTCTCCATTCCCTCCTGTCCTTCCTTCCTATTCCCCTCTCCATTATATCCTCTCTCTATCCATCCTTCCCTTCCTATCCCCCTCTCCATCCTCTCTCTATCCCTCCTTCCCTTCCTATCCCCCTCTCCATTCCATCCTCTCTCTATCCCTCCTTCCCTTCCTATCCCGCTCTCCATCCTCTCTCTATCCTTCTTTCCCTTCCTATCCCCCTCTCCATTCATTCCTCTCTCTATCCCTCCTTCCCTCTCTATTCCCCTCTCCATTCCATCCTCTCTCTAACCCTCCTTCCCTTCCCATTCCCCTCTCCATTCCATCTTCTCTGTATCTCTTTTCCCCTCCCTATTCCCCCTATTCCTCTCTCTATCATCCCCTCACCCCTTCACCATTAATTAAACCTTCATACCTGCCTGAAGCCCTGATTCAAGCACCAGTCAAAACAGGAGCTCAGCAACACACACGCACACACGAAGCCAAGTGCAAAGATAGGGCTGTGCACAGCACATGCCCCTTTGCTATTCCAGTCTGCTCTTCCAGTCTGTCCTTCCAGTCTGTCCTCCCAGTCTGTCCTCCCTGTCTGTTCTTCCAGTCTGTCCTCCCAGTCTGTCCTCCCAGTCTGTCCTCCCAGGCTGTCCTCCCAGTCTGTCCTCCCAGTCTGTTCTTCCAGTCTGTCCTCCCAGTCTGACCTCCCAGTCTGTTCTCCCAGCCTGTCCTCCCAGTCCCTCCCAGTCTGTCCTCCCAGTATGTCCTCCCAGTCTGTTCTCCCAGTCTGTTCTTCCAGTCTGTCCTCCCAGTCTCCTCCCAGTCTGTTCTTCCAGTCTGTCCTCCCAGTCTGTTTCCCCAGTCTGTCCTCCCAGTCTGTCCTCCCAGTCTGTTCTTCCAGTCTGTCCTCCCAGTCTGTCCTCCCAGTCTGTCCTCCCAGTCTGTCCTCCCCAGTCTGTATTTCCAGGATGGCCTGCCAGTCTGTCCTCCCAGTCTGTTCTTCCAGTCTGACCTCCCAGTCTGTCCTTCCAGTCTGTCCCAGTCCCCCAGTCTGTCCTCCCAGTCTGTCCTCCCAGTCTGTCCTCCCAGTCTGTCCTCCCAGTCTGTCCTCCCAGTCTGTCCTCCCAGTCTGTCCTCCCAGTCTGTCCTCCCAGTCTGTCCTCCCAGTCTGTCCTCCCAGTCTGTCCCAGTCTTCCAGGCTGGCCTCCCAGTCTGTCCTCCCAGTCTGTCCTTCCAGTCTGTCCTCCCAGTCTCCCCAGTCTGTCCTCCCAGTCTGTCCTCCCAGTCTGTCCTCCCAGTCTGTTCTTCCAGTCTGTCCTCCCAGTCTGTCCTCCCAGTCTGTCCTCTTCCAGTCTGTCCTCCCAGTCTGTCCTCCCAGTCTGTTCTCCCAGTCTGTCCTCCCAGTCTGTCCTCCCAGTCTGTCCTCCCAGTCTGTTCTTCCAGTCTGTCCTCCCAGTCTGTCCTCCCAGTCTGTCCTCCCAGTCTGTTCTTCCAGTCTGTCCTCCCAGTCTCCCCCAGTCTGTCCTCCCAGTCTGTCCTCTTCCCAGTCTGTCCTCCCAGTCTGTCCTCCCAGTCTGTCCTCCCAGTCTGTTCTTCCAGTCTGTCCTCCCAGTCTGTCCTCCCTCCCAGTCTGTTCTTCCAGTCTGTCCTCCCAGTCTGTTCTCCCAGTCTGTCCTCCCAGTCTGTCCTCCCCCAGTCTGTCTGTCCTCCCAGTCTGTTCTTCCAGTCTGTCCTCCCTCCCAGTCTGTCCTCCAAGTCTGTCCTCCCAGTCTGTTCTTCCAGTCTGTCCTCCCAGTCTGTCCTCCCAGTCTGTCCTCCCAGTCTGTCCTCCCAGTCTGTCCTCCCAGTCTGTCCTCCCAGTCTGTCCTCCCAGTCTGTCCTCCCAGTCTGTCCTCCCAGTCTGTCCTCCCAGTCTGTCCTCCCAGTCTGTCCTCCCAGTCTGTCCTCCCAGTCTGTACTTCCAGGCTGGCCTCCCAGTCTGTCCTCCCAGTCTGTCCTTCTGTTCTTCCAGTCTGTCCTCCCAGTCTGTCCTCCCTGTTCTTCCAGTCTGTCCTCCCCAGTCTGTCCTCCCAGTCTGTTCTTCCAGTCTGTCCTCCCAGTCTGTCCTCCCAGTCTGTCCTCCCAGTCTGTTCTTCCAGTCTGTCCTCCCAGTCTGTCCTCCCAGTCTGTTCTCCCAGTCTGTCCTCCCAGTCTGTCCTCCCAGTCTGTCCTCCCAGTCTGTTCTTCCAGTCTGTCTTCCCAGTCTGTCCTCCCAGTCTGTCCTCCCAGTCTGTTCTTCCAGTCTGTCCTCCCAGTCTGTTCTTCTCCCAGTCTGTCCTCCCAGTCTGTTCTTCCAGTCTGTCCTCCCAGTCTGTCCTCCCAGTCTGTCCTCCCAGTCTGTCCTCCCAGTCTGTCCTCCCAGTCTGTCCTCCCAGTCTGTCCTCCCAGTCTGTTCTCCCAGTCTGTCCTCCCAGTCTGTCCTCCCAGTCTGTCCTCCCAGTCTGTTCTTCCAGTCTGTCCTCCCAGTCTGTCCTCCAAGTCTGTCCTCCCAGTCTGTTCTTCCAGTCTGTCCTCCCAGTCTGTCCTCCCAGTCTGTCCTCCCAGTCTGTCCTCCCAGTCTGTTCCAGTCTGTCCTCCCAGTCTGTCCTCCCAGTCTGTCCTCCCAGGCTGTCCTCCCAGTCTATTCTTCCAGTCTGTCCTCCCAGTCTGTCCTCCTAGTCTGTCCTCCCAGTCTGTTCTTCCAGTCTGTCCTCCCAGTCTGTCCTCCCAGTCTGTCCTCCCAGTCTGTTCTTCCAGTCTGTCCTCCCATTCTGTTCTTCCAGTCTGTCCTCCCAGTCTGTCCTCCCAGTCTGTTCTTCCAGTCTGTCCTCCCAGTCTGTCCTCCCAGTCTGTCCTCCCAGTCTGTTCTTCCAGGCTGTCCTCCCAGTCTGTCCTCCCAGTCTGTCCTCCCAGTCTGTTCTTCCAGGCTGTCCTCCCAGTCTGTCCTCCCAGTCTGTCCTCCCAGTCTCCTCCCAGTCTGTCCTCCCAGTCTGTCCTCCCAGTCTGTTCTTCCAGTCTGTCCTCCCAGTCTGTCCTCCCAGTCTGTCCTCCCCGTCTGTCCTCCCAGTCTGTTCTTCCAGTCTGTCCTCCCAGTCTGTCCAGTCTGCTCTTCCAGTCTGTCCTCCCAGTCTGTTCTTCCAGTCTGTCCTCCCAGTCTGTCCTCCCAGTCTGTTCTTCCAGTCTGTCCTCCCAGTCTGTTCTTCCAGTCTGTCCTCCCAGTCTGTCCTCCCAGTCTGTTCTTCCAGTCTGTCCTCCCAGTCTGTTCTTCCAGTCTGTCCTCCCAGTCTGTCCTCCCAGTCTGTTCTTCCAGTCTGTCCTCCCAGTCTGTCCTCCCAGTCTGTTCTTCCAGTCTGTTCTTCCAGTCTGTCCTCCCAGTCTGTTCTTCCAGTCGGTCCTCCCAGTCTGTCCTCCCAGTCTGTTCTTCCAGTCTGTCCTCCCAGTCTGTCCTCCCAGTCTGTTCTTCCAGTCTGTCCTCCCAGTCTGTCCTCCCCAGTCTGTCCTTCCAGTCTGTCCTCCCAGTCTGTTCTTCCAGTCTGTCCTCCCAGTCTGTCCTCCCAGTCTGTTCTTCCAGTCTGTCCTCCCAGTCTGTCCTCCCAGTCTGTCTTCCAGTCTGTCCTCCCAGTCTGTCCTCCCAGTCTGTCCTCCCAGTCTGTCCTCCCAGTCTGTCCTCCCAGTCTGTTCTTCCAGGCTGGCCTCCCAGTCTGTCCTCCCAGTCTGTCCTCCCAGTCTGTTCTCTGTCCTCCCAGTCTGTCCTCCCAGTCTGTTCTTCCAGTCTGTCCTCCCAGTCTGTCCTCCCAGTCTGTCCTCCCAGTCTGTTCTTCCAGTCTGTCCTCCCAGTCTGTCCTCCCAGTCTGTTCTCCAGTCTGTCCTCCCAGTCTGTCCTCCCAGTCTGTCCTCCCAGTCTGTGCTCCCAGTCTGTTCTTCCAGTCTGTCCTCCCAGTCTGTCCTCCCAGTCTGTCCTCCCAGTCTGTTCTTCCAGTCTGTCCTCCCAGTCTGTCCTACTAGTCTGTCCTCCCAGTCTGTCCTCCCAGTCTGTCTTCCCAGTCTGTCCTCCCAGTCTGTTCTTCCAGTCTTTTGACCCAGTCTTTCCTCCCATTATGTCCTCCCAGTCTGTTCTTCCAGGCTGGCCTTCCAGTCTGTCCTCCCAGTCTGTCCTCCCAGTCTGTCCTCCCAGTCTGTTCTTCCAGGCTGTCCTCCCAGTCTGTCCTCCCAGTCTGTCCTCCCAGTCTGTCCTCCCAGTCTGTTCTTCCAGGCTGTCCTCCCAGTCTGTCCTCCCAGTCTGTCCTCCGAGTCTGTCTTCCCAGTCTCCTCCCAGTCTGTCCTCCCAGTCTGTCCTCCCAGTCTGTTCTTCCAGGCTGGCCTTCCAGTCTGTCCTCCCAGTCTGTCCTCCCCGTCTGTCCTCCCAGTCTGTACTTCCAGGCTGGCCTGCCAGTCTGTCCTCCCAGTCTGTTCTTCCAGTCTGTCCTCCCAGTCTGTCCTCCCAGTCTGTTCTTCCAGTTTGTCCTCCCAGTCTGTTCTTCCAGTCTGTCCTCCCAGTCTGTTCTCCCAGTCTGTTCTTCCAGTCTGTCCTCCCAGTCTGTCCTCCCAGTCTGTCCTCCCAGTCTGTCTTCTTCCAGTCTGTCCTCCCAGTCTGTCCTCCCAGTCTGTTCTCCAGTCTGTCCTCCCAGTCTGTCCTTCCCAGTCTGTCCTCCCAGTCTGTCCTCCCAGTCTGTTCTCCCAGTCTGTTCTTCCAGTCTGTCCTCCCAGTCTGTCCTCCCAGTCTGTTCTTCCAGTCTGTCCTCCCAGTCTGTCCTCCCAGTCTGTCCTCCCAGTCTGTCCTCCCAGTCTTTCGTCCCAGTCTTTCGTCCCAGTCTTTCCTCCCATTCTGTCCTCCCAGTCTGTTCTTCCAGGCTGGCCTTCCAGTCTGTCCTCCCAGTCTGTCCTCCCAGTCTGTCCTCCCAGTCTGTTCTTCCAGGCTGTCCTCCCAGTCTAACCTCCCAGTCTGTCCTCCCAGTCTGTTCTTCCAGGCTGTCCTCCCAGTCTGTCCTCCCAGTCTGTCCTCCCAGTCTGTTCTTCCAGGCTGTCCTCCCAGTCTGTCCTCCCAGTCTGTCCTCCGAGTCTGTCCTCCCAGTCTCCTCCCAGTCTGTCCTCCCAGTCTGTCCTCCCAGTCTGTTCTTCCAGGCTGGCCTTCCAGTCTGTCCTCCCAGTCTGTCCTCCCAGTCTGTCCTCCCCGTCTGTCCTCCCATTCTGTACTTCCAGGCTGGCCTGCCAGTCTGTCCTCCCAGTCTGTTCTTCCAGTTTGTCCTCCCAGTCTTTTCTTCCAGTCTGTCCTCCCAGTCTGTTCTCCCAGTCTGTTCTTCCAGTCTGTCCTCCCAGTCTGTCCTCCCAGTCTGTTCTTCCAGTCTGTCCTCCCAGTCTGTCCTCCCAGTCTGTTCTTCCAGTCTGTCCTCCCAGTCTGTTCTTCCAGTCTGTCCTCCCAGTCTGTCCTCCCAGTCTGTTCTTCCAGTCTCCCCTCCCTGTCTGTCTCCCAGTCTGTCCTCCCAGTCTGTCCTCCCAGTCTGTTCTTCCAGTCTGTCCTCCCAGTCTGTCCTCCCAGTCTGTTATTCCAGTCTGTCCTCCCAGTCTGTTCTTCCAGTCTGTCCTCCCAGTCTGTCCTCCCAGTCTGTTCTTCCAGTCTGTCCTCCCAGTCTGTCCTCCCAGTCTGTCCTCCCAGTCTGTTCTTCCAGTCTGTCCTCCCAGTCTGTCCTCCCAGTCTGTTCTTCCAGTCTGTCCTCCCAGTCTGTCCTCCCAGTCTGTCCTCCCAGTCTGTCCTCCCAGTCTGTTCTTCCAGTCTGTCCTCCCAGTCTGTCCTCCCAGTCTGTTCTTCCAGTCTGTCCTCCCAGTCTGTCCTCCCAGTCTGTCCTCCCAGCTGTCCTCCCAGTCTGTTCTTCCAGTCTGTCCACCCAGTCTGTCCTCCCAGTCTGTCCTCCCAGTCTGTCCTCCCAGTCTGTCCTCCCAGTCTGTTCTTCCAGTCTGTCCTCCCAGTCTGTCCTCCCAGTCTGTTCTTCCAGTCTGTCCTCCCAGTCTGTCCTCCCAGTCTGTCCTCCCAGTCTGTTCTTCCAGTCTGTCCTCCCAGTCTGTCCTCCCAGTCTGTCCTCCCAGTCTGTCCTCCCAGTCTGTTCTTCCAGTCTGTCCTCCCAGTCTGTCCTCCCAGTCTGTCCTCCCAGTCTGTTCTTCCAGTCTGTCCTCCCAGTCTGTCCTCCCAGTCTGTCCTCCCAGCCTGTCCTCCCAGTCTGTCCTCCCAGTCTGTCCTCCCAGTCTGTTCTTCCAGTCTGTCCTCCCAGTCTGTCCTCCCAGTCTGTTCTTCCAGTCTGTCCTCCCAGTCTGTCCTCCCAGTCTGTCCTCCCAGTCTGTTCTTCCATTCTGTCCTCCCAGTCTGTCCTCCCAGTCTGTCCTCCCAGTCTGTTCTTCCAGTCTGTCCTCCTTGTCTGTCCTCCCAGTCTGTCCTCCCAGTCTGTCCTCCCAGTCTGTTCTTCCAGTCTGTCCTCCCAGTCTGTCCTCCCAGTCTGTCCTCCCAGTCTGTTCTTCCAGTCTGTCCTCCCAGTCTGTCCACCCAGTCTGTTCTTCCAGTCTGTCCTTCCAGTCTGTCCTCCCAGTCTGTCCTCCCAGTCTGTCCTCCCAGTCTGTCCTCCCAGTCTGTTCTTCCAGTCTGTCCTCCCAGTCTGTCCTCCCAGTCTGTCCTCCCAGTCTGTCCTCCCAGTCTGTCCTCCCATTCTGTTCTTCCAGTCTGTCCTCCCAGTCTGTCCTCCCAGTCTGTCCACCCAGTCTGTTCTTCCAGTCTGTCCTCCCAGTCTGTCCTCCCAGTCTGTCCTCCCAGTCTGTCCTCTCAGTCTGTTCTTCCAGTCTGTCCTCCCAGTCTGTCCTCCCAGTCTGTCCTCCCAGTTTGTCCTCCCAGTCTGTCCTCCCAGTCTGTTCTTCCAGTTTGTCCTCCCAGTCTGTCCTCCCAGTCTGTCCTCCCAGCCTGTCCTCCCAGTCTGTCCTCCCAGTCTGTCCTCCCAGTCTGTTCTTCCAGTCTGTCCACCCAGTCTGTCCTCCCAGTCTGTCCTCCCAGTCTGTCCTCCCAATCTGTCCTCCCAGTCTGTCCTCCCAGTCTGTCCTCCCAGTCTGTTCTTCCAGTCTGTCCTCCCAGTCTGTCCTCCCAGTCTGTCCTCCCAGTCTGTTCTTCCAGTCTGTCCTCCCAGTCTGTCCTCCCAGTCTGTCCTCCCAGTCTGTTCTTCCAGTCTGTCCTCCCAGTCTGTC
Source organism: Oncorhynchus tshawytscha (assembly GCF_018296145.1). Taxonomy (NCBI): domain Eukaryota; kingdom Metazoa; phylum Chordata; class Actinopteri; order Salmoniformes; family Salmonidae; genus Oncorhynchus; species Oncorhynchus tshawytscha. The sequence goes on from NC_056453.1 coordinate 32,426,638, forward strand.
CTCCCAGTCTGTCCTCCCAGTCTGTTCTTCCAGTCTGTCCTCCCAGTCTGTCCTCCCAGTCTGTCCTCCCAGTCTGTTCTTCCAGTCTGTCCTCCCAGTCTGTCCTCCCAGTCTGTCCTCCCAGTCTGTCCTCCCAGTCTGTCCTCCCAGTCTGTCCTCCCAGTCTGTTCTTCCAGGCTGGCCTTCCAGCATCCCTTTTTGTGTACATGTTTTGTAGTTGTTGTTCTGAACCCACTGCCAGCAAGTCGTTGTTAAATTCTCATCTATGGTTCAAAACCAACAATGTTGTTGTTGACCAATGATCAGTCATCAGCATTGCGACAAAGGTGGGTGCGCATTTCCAGATTAGTGACCAGAAAGAACTTGCTTAATTTCCTTCACTTTTTGCCTGACAAAAACAGAGTTTGTCATCCATATAAAATACAGGTAAACAATATACTAGTGACTCACCTTAGCCTACCCTGCGATTTGATTGATCATTGTTCTATTTCAGATATGCCTAGTATGGGTGTCTACTGGCTATATGTCTAAAGATACACAGTAACATCGCAATGCCATCAATATAATGGGATGAAGATGCAACATACAGTGCATTCGGAAAGTATTCAGACACCTTGTCTTTTTCCACATTTTGTTACCTTACGGCCTTATTCTAGTTTTTTTCCCCCTCATCAATCAACACACAATACCCCATAATGACAAAGCTAAAGAAAATGGTTTTGTAGAAATGTTTGCTAATTAAAATTGAAAAAATATCACATTTACATAAGTATTCAGACCCTTTACTCAGTACTTTGTTGAAGCACTTTTGACAGCGATTGCAGCATCAAGGCCTCTTGGGTATGACGCTACAAGCTTGGCACACCTGTATTTGGGGAGTTTTTCCAATTCTTCTCTGTAGATCCTCTCAAGCTCTGTCAGGTTGGATGGGGAACTTTGCTGCACAGCTATTTTCAAGTCGCTCCAGAGATATTCAGTAGGGTTCAAGATTGTGTTGCTTTCCTGTCTTCTTGTAATACACACACACACGCGCACACACGCACCCACACACACACACACACGCACACACACACACGCACACACACACACACATACAAACACGTCAGCTCAACAGCTTTTTGGTGTAAAGCAGTTGGTGATGGGGATTTACAGCTTCACTAGAATCCTGGAAGCTCAGAGAGTGTAAACCCTGTGTGGGGCACATATTTCACACTAACACACAGACACACAGACACACAGAGAGCGAGAAAGAGAGAGCAAGGAAAGAGGGAGAGGAAGAGACAAAGAGACAAAGAGAGGAAGGGGGAGACTGAAATGGAGAGGGAGAGAGGGGAAGAGAGAGAGGGGGGAGAGAGAGAGGGAAGAGAGAGTGAGAGAGAGGGGGGAAAAGAGAGAGAGAGCGGGGGGGGGGAAGAGATAGCAAGACAGAAAGGCCCCTATAGGCTTATCTTTAACTAAACTATGTGTGGATATATGGAATGAAAAATTCACACCTTCTCTCTGACCCTGCCAGTTTATCTCTGTGCAACCCAGGGTAAATGTCTGACATCCTCTATCCTAACCCCTTTCCTGTCCCTGGGCATAGAAACACACACACACGCACACACAGACACACATGGTCATATCCTCAGGGCTCGGAGGCAGATTTGTGGCGTGCCGTTGGCATCTTGCTGAAGCACAGTAAATCTCTGCCAGTCGCAGCCCAGCTGGCAAACCTCTATAATTCATACAACCCAGACTGGCTGGCAGGGGTATGGGGATAGGGGCTGTCAGCACTGTGTGTGTGTGTGTGTGTGTGTGTGTGTGTGTGTGTGTGTGTGTGTGTGTGTGTGTGTGTGTGTGTGTGTGTGTGTGTGTGTGTGTGTGTGTGTGTGTGTGTGTGTGTGTGTGTGTGTGTGTGTGTGTGTGTGTGTGTGTGTGTGTGCGTGCGTGCGTGCATGCGCCTACATGATCATGCCTTGGCGTTGTACAGTACAGTCACAGGAACAAAATATCCCTTGATATTCAGTCAGGAGTGTTCTTCTGATGTCAGGTCATTCTCTTGGTTTCTCCCTGGATGTGTTCTTAGACTACATTCACTACCTAGGGAGAGAGAGAGCGAGAGAGAGAGGGGAGGGGAGAGAGAGAGAGAGGGTGGGAGAGAGAGAGAGAGAGGGAGGGAGAGAGAGAGAGAGAGAGAGAGAGGAGGGAGGGAGAGAGAGAGAGAGGTGAGAGGGTGGGGAGAGAGAGAGAGAGGTGAGAGGGTGGGAGAGAGAGAGAGAGAGAGAGACAGAGAAAAGAGAGAGAGAGAGAGGGGAGGGGAGAGAGAGGGTGGGACAGAGAGAGAGAGAGAGATAGAGAGAGAGAGAGAGAGAGAGGGGAGAGGGAGAGAGGGTGGGAGAGAGAGAGAGAGGCAGAGAGAAAGAGAGAGAGAGAGAGAGAGAGAGGGGAGGGGAGAGAGGGAGAGAGGGTGGGAGAGAGAGAGAGAGAGAGAGAGAAAACAGCAGGTGGTAGTGAAGCCTGGAGGTTTTCTATCAAAGTCCTCTCTCCTTCTTTTCTCTCTTTAAACATCCCTCCATCCTCTCCTCTGCCTCCCCTCTTCACTCCATCACTGTTGAAGGGTGTGTGTGTGTGTGTGAGAGAGAGAGAGAGAGAGACAGAGAGAAAGAGAGAGAGAAACAGAGAGAGAGACAGATAGAGAGACAGATAAAAAGAGATAGACAGATAGCGGGAGAGAGTGTGAGAGAGTTCCTCCATGACTAAAACAAAGCCCAGTGTAGTAGAGTCTCCAGATACGTCCTCTGCATTACTGAATCTGTTTAATCAATAAGTCATCTACTGGCTGTGATTAGCACTGCTGCTACACACACACGCACAAACACACATGCGCGCCTGTACGCACGCAAACACAAAAAAACACAAACACACTGTCTGTAGCCTGGGCTAACTACTGAGAGGAGCATCCATTCCCCATGTGTTCATTCAAAACACACACACGTACACACACGTACACACACATACACACACATACACACAAACACAGCCAATTGTTTTATCATCTGAATGAGCGCTGGTCTCCCTGACTGACTGAGCTCTCTCTGACTACATTTGTATCGTAGGGAAATTGGCACAAACAGGTTTTTTTCAAAGGTGTAATGACTTAATCTCCTTTCAAGTAGATATACTTTTCAGTTTTAAATTAAAACTCTAATTAAAAGTCTGTTGCCTTGAAACAAAAGCCAATAACAGTTTCTAGGGATTTCATTTGAAAGCAATCAAACCATATTTAAATAAAAATTCTCCCAGGAATGAAATGTCCTCTAGGAACTCGATATGCTTAAAGCAAATGAGGAGGTAGGATGAGACTGAAGACTTTGATGACAAACATTAGAAATCAGAATCAAATGAATTATAGCGTCAATGATATAACCCTTACAGACAGATGGCTGGTGTTTTACTTAGTTACTTTTTGGAACAGATAGTTCAAATTTATTTACTTTTGAAGGATTTTATCAATGTTATTTTTGTTTGGTATTTATTGAAAAGTATTTGATAATATTCCAAGGACACTGTTATTCCCTGGTTGAAAATGTTCAGAACATTCTGTACAAACTCTTCTGTAGAGGTTCACAACATACTTAACATCTACAAATTTACCAGGATAATATACATGGAGCAACTTCACAGCTTTTCATTTGTCATTCGCTACAAATTTGTTAGCTAGAGCTGCGACAGCCCTCTCCTCCCTTCCCCCTCTCCGCTCTTCTCTCCTCTCCTCCCTTCCCCCCTCTCCTCTCTTCCCCCTCTCCTCCCTTCCCCCTCTCCTCCCTTCCCCCTCTCCTCCCTTCCCCCTCTCCTCCCTTCCCCCTCTCCTCCCTTCCCCCTCTCTGCTCTTCTCTCTCTCCTCCCTTCCCCCTCTCCGTTCTTCTCTCTCTCCTCCCTTCCCCCTCTCCGCTCTTCTCTCCTCTCCTCCCTTCCCCCTCTCCTCTCTTCCCCCTCTCCTCCCTTCCCCCTCCTCCCTTCCCCCTCTCCTCCCTTCCCCCTCTCCTCCCTTCCCCCTCTCCTCCCTTCTCTCTCTCCTCCCTTCCCCCTCTCCGCTCTTCTCTCTCTCCTCCCTTTCCCCCTCCGCTCTTCTCTCTCTCCTCCCTTCCCCCTCTCCGCCCTTCTCTCTCTCCTCCCTTCCCCCTATCCGCTCTTTACTCTCTCCTCCCTTCCCCCTCTCCGCTCTTCTCTCTCTCCTCCCTTCCCCCTCTCCGCCCTTCTCTCTCTCCTCCCTTCCCCCTCTCCGCTCTTCTCTCTCTCCTCCCTTCCCCCTCTCCGCTCTTCTCTCGCTCCTCCCTTCCCCCTCTCTGCTCTTCTCGCTCTCCCCCTTCCCCCTCTCCGCTCTTCTCTCTCTCCTCCCTTCCCCCTCTCCGCTCTTCTCTCTCTCCTCCCTTCCCCCTCTCTGCTCTTCTCTCTCTCCTCCCTTCCCCCTCTCCGCTCTTCTCTCTTTCCTCCCTTCCCCCTCTCCGCTCTTCTCTCTCTCCTCCCTTCCCCCTCTCCGCTCTTCTCTCTCTCCTCCCTTCCCCCTCTCCGCTCTTCTCTCTCTCCTCCCTTCCCCCTCTCCGCTCTTCTCTCTCTCCTCCCTTCCCCCTCTCTCCTCTTCTCTCTCTCCTCCCTTCCCCCTCTCCTCCCTTCCCCCTCCACTCTTCTCTCTCTCCTCCCTTCCCCCTCTCCGCTCTTCTCTCTCTCCTCCCTTCCCCCTCTCCGCTCTTCTCCCTCTCCGCTCTTCTCTCTCTCCTCCCTTCCCCCCTCTCCGCTCTTCTCTCTCTCCTCCCTTCCCCCCTCTCCGCTCTTCTCTCTCTCTTCCTCTGCAGTAGAGGAACAACTTACCACTCTGAAGTGAAATAACTTATGAAATGGTCAGGTGGGATCATGTCATGAGGGAAAAGGAGTGGATTAAAGGAGGTGTAGCATGTTCTCTTCTGGTTTCTGTTCTTGGTTTAGATGGCTTAGAAGGAGTCAGAGAGGGTGAGAAAGGGAGGGAGATATAGAAAGAGAAAGAGGTATGAAGAGACCTAGAAGCAAGAGGATGTTATGAGTTGGGGGTACTGATTTATTAATTGTTTTACTTTTTTACTTTTAAAAGCTCTTTATTTAAGTATTCATGCATTTAAACATTGAGAGAGAGAGAAAGAGAGAGAGGGATAGAAAGGAAGATAGAGGGGAGGCGGGAGAAAGAGAGGGGGAGATAGAGGGGAGGCGAGAGAGAGGGGGGGAGATAGAGGGGAGGCAAGAGAGAGAGGGGGGAGATAGAGGGGAGGCGAGAGAGAGGGGGTGGAAGATACAGGGGAGGCGAGAGAGAGAGAGGGGGAGATAGAGGGGAGGCGAGAGAGAGAGAGGGGGAGAGACAGAGGGGAGGCGAGAGAGAGAGAGGGGGAGATAGAGGGGAGGCGAGAGAGAGGGGGAGATAGAGGGGAGGCGAGAGAGAGAGAGGGGGAGATAGAGGGAGGCGAGAGAGAGAGAGAGGGGGGAGATAGAGGGGAGACGAGAGAGAGAGAGGGGGAGATAGAGGGGAGGCGAGAGAGAGAGGGGGAGATAGAGGGGGGCGAGAGAGAGAGAGGGGGAGATAGAGGGAGGCGAGAGAGAGAGGGGGGGAGATAGAGGGAGGTGAGAGAGAGAGAGGGGGAGATAGAGGGAGGCGAGAGAGAGAGAGGGGGGAGATAGAGGGGAGGCGAGAGAGGGGGGATGGAAGAGAGAGGGGAGGCGAGAGAGAGGGACAGGAAGAGCAACAAAATTAGACCCAACCAAATCATGAGAAAATAAAAAGATAATTACTTGACACATTAGAAAGATTCAACCAAAAAAGAGCAAGTTGGAATGCTACCTTACCCTAAACAGAGAGTACACAGTGGCAGAATATCTGACCATGTGACTGACCTAAAACAAAGAAGAACCTTGACTATGTACAGACTCAGTGGGGATAGTCTTGCTATTGAGAGAGGTCCCCGTAGGCAGACCTGGCTCTCAAGAGAAGACAGGCTATGTGCACTGTCATGTTTTTGGCTATGCCGGATATATGATATGACATGCTATTCTATAAAATAATTTCTCCGTAATTAATATTACCTGATTGAGCTAATCATGTAAATGTAATTAACTAGAGAGTCAGGCACCACAAAATAATATTTATAGAGCTTTTATCTTCCGAATAAACTCTTAAAGACCTAGTAATATTTTACATCAATAGCAGTCAATATTAATCGTCATCTTAATTCAGTCTCATCTGAAAGTTGTAAATTCTTGGTTATCTGCATGAACCCTGGCTCACAAGTTGAATCAGTAATACAAAATTGGGTTTATTTATTTACTAAATACCTAACTAATCACACAGAATTACACATATACATAATTAAATCATAACTTGATTACAAATTACTTCATAAAGGAAAACGTACCTAGCGGGCAGAACAGATATGACAGCTGGTTACACAAAAGAAAAGGGGCTGGGCTTGAGTGAAAGAGCGGGAAGACTGAGGAACAAAGGGCAAAGCTGTGCTATAGTAAATACAGTATCTTATGCATTCTAAAGTACCGCCCATTTGGAAAAGCAAAATGCAATAAATATTTACTCTGAGCTGCGCTTCGGTAGGTTGGTGGTAGATGGAAGGCCGTGTTGCCCAACCGAGTCCTTTGTCCCTTGAAGAATGTCTCTGCTGGTAAATTGAATACGTTGAAGTAACGTCGTTGTGTGGTAGACGGGATACTCTGTCTGTTCCTTCCTAACCCTCGTTTGCAGCGGCTGTTACTAACTCAACGGCTAGGAGGTATCACTTCTGTAGTGAAGAAGAGTTCAAAGTTCATACCATTCGCAACCAAAGCTCACGCTGATGTTGGCTTCGTTCTGTAGTTATTATCTGAACCATTCTGACATCGGACCGTCGTCCTCACGTCCTCGGAACAGGAGGTTATGTTGTCATCAAGGGCTTATATAGGAAGGGAGAGGAGGGCATGTTTGAAACGTTTTATAGCCCATGTTCCTTCATAGGGGCGGGCCACTGATTGAGCAGAGCCCTATCTTATGAAAACCCAAATCTCACATTTTAGAAGATAAAATCACATTTCACGAATAATTTCATATTCAAAAATGTAAATTGAACAACAATTCCATGTGAATCCGATAACTCTGATGTGTAGACTTTCCACTGTAGAGTTCATGTCATCTTATCATTGATGAGAATGTCTCAGATGACAACCGAACTGACATCATATTCATTAAGTACCACCGCATATGTTCAACTGGTTGGATTACCAGAATATAGTTAATTTCCCCCCACCTTCTGATGTTCCCAGAATCTCTATGTTAACCAAAGGATTTTCAAATGTCACATCAGTAGGGTAGAGAGAGGAAAAAGGGGGAAAGAGGTATTATATGACTGTCATAAACCTACCCCCAGGCCAACGTCATGACAGCACACTGCCCACAAAATGAGGTGGAAACTGAGCTGTGCTTCAGAACCTCCTGCCAAATGTACGACCATATTAGTGACACATTTCCCTCTTTACACAGACCCACGAGGAATTCAAAAACACAGACAAACAAGGAATACAAAACAAACATTGTGATAAAGTCCCATATCTACTGGGTGAAATACCACAGTGCCATCACAGCAGCACGATTTGTGACCTGTTGCCACAAGAAAAGGGCAACCAGTGAAGAACAAACCCCTTTGTAAATACAACCCATATTTATTTATTCTCCCTTTTGTACTTTAACTACTTGCACATCGTTATAAGTCTGTACATCGCCATATTATGACCTTTCAGATGTTTCTATTCCTTTGATTGTAATGTTTACTGTTCATTTTTATTGTTTATTTCACTTTTGTTTATTATCTATTTCACTTACTTTGGCAACGTAAACATATTTCTCCCATGCCAATAAAGCCTTTTGAATTGATTTGAGAGAGAGGGAGAGAAAGTGAGAGAAATAGAGAGAGAAAGTGAGAGAAATAGAGAGAGAAAGTGAGAGACATAGAGAGAGAAAGTGAGAGAAATAGAGAGAGAAAGTGAGAGAAATAGAGAATGAAAGTGAGAGAGAAAGTGAGAGAAATAGAGAGAGAAAGTGAGAGAAAGTGAGAGAAATAGAGGGAGAAAGTGAGAGAAATAGAGAGAGAAAGTGAGAGAGAGAAAGTGAGAGAAATAGAGAGAGAAAGTGAGAGAAAGTGAGAGAAATAGAGAGAGAAAGTGAGAGAAATAGAGAGAGAAATAGAGAGAGAAAGTGAGAGAAATAGAGAGAGAAAGTGAGAGAAATAGAGAGAGAAAGTGAGAGAAATAGAGAGAGAAAGTGTGAGAGAGAAAGTGAGAGAATTAGAGAGAGAAAGTGAGAGAGAAAGTGAGAGAAATAGAGAAAGAAAGTGAGAGAAATAGAGAGAGAAAGTGAGAGAAATAGAGAGAGAAAGTGAGAGAAATAGAGAGAGAAAGTGAGAGAGAAAGTGAGAGAAATAGAGAGAGAAAGTGAGAGAAATAGAGAGAGAAAGTGAGAGAAATAGAGAGAGAAAGTGAGAGAAATAGAGAGAGAAAGTGAGAGAAATAGAGAGAGAAAGTGAGAGAAATATAGAGAGAAATTGTGAGAGAGAAAGTGAGAGAAATAGAGAGAGAAAGTGAGAGAAATAGAGAGAGAAAGTGAGAGAAAGTGAGAGAAATAGAGGGAGAAAGTGAGAGAAATAGAGAGAGAAAGTGAGAGAGAGAAAGTGAGAGAAATAGAGAGAGAAAGTGAGAGAAATAGAGAGAGAGAAAGTGAGAGAAATAGAGAGAGAAAGTGAGAGAAATAGAGAGAGAAAGTGAGAGACAGAGAGAGAAAGTGAGAGACATAGAGAGAGAAAGTGAGAGAAATAGAGAGAGAAAGTGAGAGAAAGTGAGAGAAATAGAGGGAGAAAGTGAGAGAAATAGAGAGAGAAAGTGAGAGAGAGAAAGTGAGAGAGAAAGTGAGAGAAAGTGAGAGAAATAGAGAGAGAGAAAGTGAGAGAAATAGAGAGAGAAATAGAGAGAGAAAGTGAGAGAAATAGAGAGAGAAAGTGAGAGAAATAGAGAGAGAAAGTGAGAGAAATAGAGAGAGAAAGTGAGAGAAATAGAGAGAGAAAGTGTGAGAGAGAAAGTGAGAGAAATAGAGAGAGAAAGTGAGAGAAAGTGAGAGAGAGAAAGTGAGAGAAAGTGAGAGAGAAAGTGAGAGAAATAGAGAGAGAAAGTGAGAGAAATAGAGAGAGAAAGTGAGAGAAAGTGAGAGAAATAGAGAAAGTGAGAGACATAGAAAGAGAAAGTGAGAGAAATAGAGAGAGAAAGTGAGAGAAATAGAGAAAGTGAGAGACATAGAGAGAGAACGGTCAGAGGAGTGCTAACAGGTGGTGAGAGCAGTTCAGCTGACCCCAGCGAGAGAAAGGGATGAGATGAGAGTGGAAATGGAACAGGGAGGGAGGGAGGGAGGGAGGGAGGGAGGGAGGGAGGGAGGGAGGGAGGGAGGGAGGGAGGGAGGGAGGGAGGGAGGGAGGGAGGGAGGGAGGGACTGCATACTGTCCTCATCCAACATCAGTGTCAAAACTACCAGGATCCATTCCCTCCCCCTCACGCATATCCCCCTCCCCCTGCCCCCCCCACCTCTCTCTGCCTCCCTCTATTCCTCCCTCCCTTGCTCTCTCTCTCTTCCTCTATCAGACAGCTCTCTGAAGTCATACATATGTCATCCCCTACCTCTGTAAAAGAGGAATGTACCATTTGTACCATTTGTTCTTCCTCTCGCTGCATATTAACTACAACCATCCTCCATTTTTGGGAAAACACCAACTAGTGAAGTAAATTGATTTGGTGAGTCTGGGGAAGGAATGGAGTAGGGGGGGGGGGGTTGCAGAAGCAGTCAAAAAATCATGATTCTTGAACATATCTCAAAATGTCCATCTCTTCTGGCTTGGGATGGATATTAGGATTTTGGCCTTAAACCAAGACTTTTAAAATTTGGTCTTCAGCACAACTGGTTTTCATTCCTCCCCTGACACAATTAACCAACAGGTAGAAAAAACAGACAGATCGTTTAAGATTTACTTCAAAATTGGACGTCTGTCCATGTCCTGATGAAATGCATTCCTAGGGGCAACAGTGAGTGGTATTACCATGAAGTAGGCTTGAGTTTTGCATTGTGAACTGGGTTGATGGATGGGCATAATCACATGAGTAATCTCATGTGTTCAATCCCAGTGGTAGACACGAGCTAAGATAGTTTTTGTTTTAACGCTATCCCAAACCTTAACCCTTCACTTTGAAAATGTGCGTTTGGAGAAACGGAATGATGCAGAGCAGGAAGAGCCACTCAGGGTGTGAATTTTTTGGGAGGGAGTTCGGAGAAACAAAGATAAATGTCAGAATCTGAAGTCAAATTAGTAAAAAATGTAAGATCTTGTTGGAAAATAAAACAGAACTGGGATCCTTGAGGCCCGGATAACAGTAGCCTTACCAACATAAACTGGCCCTCATACCAGCCATCAGTAGGGATTCTCATAGTAACCTTTCTCCAGAAATAAAACGGATTCTGTAACTACCCCTCTGAACTCAAAGCCTAGGGTCTGTCCCAAATGGCACACTATTCCCTATATACAGTGCCTTGCGAAAGTATTCGGCCCCCTTGAACTTTGCGACCTTTTGCCACATTTCAGGCTTCAAACATAAAGATATAAAACTGTATTTTTTTGTGAAGAATCAACAACAAGTGGGACACAATCATGAAGTGGAACGACATTTATTGGATATTTCAAACTTTTTTAACAAATCAAAAACTGGGCGTGCAAAATTATTCAGCCCCCTTAAGTTAATACTTTGTAGCTCCACCTTTTGCTGCGATTACAGCTGTAAGTCGCTTGGGGTATGTCTCTATCAGTTTTGCACATCGAGAGACTGAAATTTTTTCCCATTCCTCCTTGCAAAACAGCTCGAGCTCAGTGAGGTTGGATGGAGAGCATTTGTGAACAGCAGTTTTCAGTTCATTCCACAGATTCTCGATTGGATTCAGGTCTGGACTTTGACTTGGCCATTCTAACACCTGGATATGTTTATTTTTTAACCATTCCATTGTAGATTTTGCTTTATGTTTTGGATCATTGTCTTGTTGGAAGACAAATCTCCGTCCCAGTCTCAGGTCTTTTGCAGACTCCATCAGGTTTTCTTCCAGAATGGTCCTGTATTTGGCTCCATCCATCTTCCCATCAATTTTAACCATCTTCCCTGTCCCTGCTGAAGAAAAGCAGGCCCAAACCATGATGCTGCCACCACCATGTTTGACAGTGGGGATGGTATGTTCAGGGTGATGAGCTTTTTGCTTTTACGCCAAACATAACGTTTTGCATTGTTGCCAAAATGTTCAATTTTGGTTTCATCTGACCAGAGCACCTTCTTCCACATGTTTGGTGTGTCTCCCAGGTGGCTTGTGGCAAACTTTAAACAACACTTTTTATGGATATCTTTATGAAATGGCTTTCTTCTTGCCACTCTTCCATAAAGGCCAGATTTGTGCAATATACGACTGATTGTTGTCCTATGGACAGAGTCTCCCACCTCAGCTGTAGATCTCTGCAGTTCATCCAGAGTGATCATGGGCCTCTTGGCTGCATCTCTGATCAGTCTTCTCCTTGTATGAGCTGAAAGTTTAGAGGGATGGCCAGGTCTTGGTAGATTTGCAGTGGTCTGATACTCCTTCCATTTCAATATTATCGCTTGCACAGTGCTCCTTGGGATGTTTAAAGCTTGGGAAATCTTTTTGTATCCAAATCCGGCTTTAAACTTCTTCACAACAGTATCTCGGACCTGCCTGTTGTGTTCCTTGTTCTTCATGATGCTCTCTGTGCTTTTAACGGACCTCTGAGACTATCACAGTGCAGGTGCATTTATACGGAGACTTGATTACACACAGGTGGATTGTATTTATCATCATTAGTCATTTAGGTCAACATTGGATCATTCAGAGATCCTCACTGAACTTCTGGAGAGAGTTTGCTGCACTGAAAGTAAAGGGGCTGAATAATTTTGCACGCCCAATTTTTCAGTTTTTGATTTGTTAAAAAAGTTTGAAATATCCAATAAATGTCGTTCCACTTCATGATTGTGTCCCACTTGTTGTTGATTCTTCACAAAAAAATACAGTTTTATATCTTTATGTTTGAAGCCTGAAATGTGGCAAAGTTCAAGGGGGCCGAATACTTTCGCAAGGCACTGTAGTGCACTACTTTTGGGAGTAGTGCAGTATATAGGGAATAGGTTGGCATTTGGGACAGAGCCCTAGTCTGATATCGGTTGTTGTGTCTGGTCTGGGATGGACTGGGTGCTATAATATCTCCCGTGCCGTCATGAAGCATAAAGAAGTCTGTTTTAGTACCGCCCACCTTTTATTGGGTAGAACCTTTACTGACACAGCAGGCTACTGCTTTACGGCCACTAGGTGTGACAGTGTCGGCTTGATTTAGGAAGGGCGAGAACTGGATGAGGTATGGTGCCTGCGTGCGCATTGTTTGTGTGTGTGTAGGACTGATATATGTCTGTGTCCTCCTGTAAGGCCACACAATACTGACTCAAGATCAGATGATACAGCAGAACTCTGACTTGGGCTGTGTCCCAAATTGCACCCTATACCCTTTATACCACCCCTACTGTGTCACAACACAACTGATTTGCTCAAGCGCAATAAGAAGGAAAGAAATTTCACAAATTACCTTTTAACAAGGAACACCTGTTAATTGAAATGCATTCCAGGTGGCCTCATGAAGCTGGTTGAGAGAATGCCAAGAGTGTGCAGAGCTGTCATCAAGGCAAAGGGTGGCTACTTTGACAAATCTCAAATATAAAATATGTTTTTATTTGTTTAACATTTTTTGGTTAAAGAAAAACACTTGATTGAGGTAGGTGTGTCCAAATTTTTTGACTGGTACTGTAGGTGTGGGTTTGATCTTTTTTTGTGTATTTTTTTTAACCCAAAGGTTTTTGCAAAGTAAAACCATAACAACGGGAGCATCGAAAACACTGTCTTGTCCTTTTTTGGAGAACAATGTTTAAAAATAGGTATTTTTAGCAGTGGGAATCAAACATAGGATTGCAGTCCCATAGTCTAGGCAGGAAGTAGGAGAGCATACTGTACACATACAAAGCAAGATGTTGTTTTGTCATCTGAATGAGCTCTGGTCTCCCTGACAGACTGAGCTCTCTCTGACTGCATGCATGTCGTAGGAAAATTGGGACAAACAGGTACAGTATTTTTCAAAGGTACAATGACTTCATCTACTTTCAAATAGATATACTTTTCAATTTTAAATTGAAAGTCTGCTGCCTTGGAACATAATCAAAAAACAGTTTCTAGGGATTTGATTTGAAAGCAATCAAACTACATGAAAAAGACCCGGTCTGAAGCAACAAGCTCTCACGGTCTCGCATCATTCATCCATGTTTCTCAGGAATCAAATTACAAAGTTGTCCCAAACGACACATTTCTAAGTGTTTATGGTTAAATTTAGGCATTAAATCTGAATTTGTAAGGTCAGGGTTCAGTTTAGGAATAAAATCCAAAAGCTTAAGGTTAGGCATTAGCGCTGAATGGTTAAGGTAAGAGTTAAGATTTGGGATAGTCTTAAAACCAAAATAACTCATTCCAACATGCAACCTTTTGCACCAGAGGCAGATAAACACTCCGTCCACAACACAAAACTGAAACCAACTTGAAGGTTAAAGTGCTCCGTGTTGCCCCTAGTGGCTTGTTTCCGCATCATCTCCTGACATCCTCAGACATGGATGGACATCTAATACTGACTTGTGTCACGGGTGGCTGAAGAGGGAACTCTCAACACATTCAACATAGAGCAAAATCAATTCAAACAAAGGGAAACAGAAAGACACAGAAATACGTAGACAATCACATCTGCAGTACTTTTCCAACGTCTCTAACTCTATTTTTCATGAGGTGAAACCCAACAAATCACAATTGAGGTTATTTCAAATCAAATCAAATTATATTAGTCTCATGCAACATACAACAGGTGTGGACCTCACAGTGAAATGCTTACTTATGAGCCCTAACCAACAATGCAGATTTAAAAAAATATGAGTAAGAATAAGAAATAAAAGTGACAAGTAATTAAAGAGCAGCAGTAAAATAACAATAGCGAGACGATACACAGGTGGGCACCGGTACAGAGTCACCGGCTAGTTGAGGCAATATGTACATGCTGGCACAGCCACCAAAGTGACCATGCACAGATGATAACAACAGACAGTAGCAGCGGTGTAAAGACGGGGGGGGCAATGGAAACAGCCCGGGCAGTCATTTGATTAGATGTTCAGGGTCTTATGGCTTGGGGATAGAAACCGTCCAGAAGCCTCCTGGACCCAGACTTGGCGCTCCGGTACCGCTTGCCATGCGGTAGCAGAGAGAACAGTCTATGACTGGGGTGGCTGGAGTTTATCTTTGACCTTCGTGTATTTTCTCTTTTATGAACTCTACATTTAACCTTCTCACTTTTATATCTCAACATCTCTTTAGAGAAAAGCAGTTGCAAACTATTCCACCATTTAATGAATCTTTTCCTTAGAGTAGGCTACAGCTCCCCTCTATCTAAATCAGATTATTGTTCACGTATTACAAAGACTGACTATCTGGATTGGAATTATCTCTTACCCAAGTCCCTCTACAGAGCTCAGCTCAATCTGAAAAACACTTTCATTGCCTGGACATCCTATCACTCTGCTTTTCCCCATTTCTCTCATATTTTCTCCTCTGTTCTCTCCTCCATTCTCTTTTTCTCTTCTGTCCTCTGTTCTTCTTTTCTCCCCGTTCCTCCACTCTTCAATCCTCTCCTCTACTCCCCTCCCTTCTTCTCCCTTTTACCCCCTCCTCACTTTTCCTCTCCTGTCTTCTCCTTTCCTTTCATCGACTCGTCGCTTCTCTACTCCATTCTCCTCTCCTCTCCTCTCCTCTCCTCTCCTCTCCTCTCCTCTCCTCTCCTCTCCTCTCCTCTCCTCTCCTCTCCTCTCCTCTCCTCTCCTCTCCTCTCCTCTCCTCTCCTCTCCTCTCCTGTCTTCTCTCCTTTCTTTTCCTTTCCGCCACTCTTTATTCCTCTCCTTTTCTCTAATTTATTCTCCCTCCTCCCTTCCCTTCTTCTCCCTTCTTCTCTCTTCTCCTCTCCTCTCTTCTCCTCTCCTGTCTTCTCCTTTCCCCTCCTCTCCTCTCTTCTCCTCTCCTGTCTTCTCCTTTCCCCTCCTCTCCTCTCTTCTCCTCTACTCCATTCTTCTCTCCTCTCATTTCCTCTTCTCTCTATTCTCCTCTCTTATTCTCTCCTGTCTACTCCTCTTCTCTCCTTTTTTTCTCTCCTCTCCTCCTCTTCCTCTCTCCTCTCCTCACTTCTCTACTCCTCTCGTCCCGTCTCCTCTCCTTTCCTATCTTCCTCTTCCCATCTCCTCTCCTCCTCTCCGCTCCACTCTTCTCCTGTCATCTCCTCTCATATCCTCCCTCTCGTCTCTTCTCCTCCCATTTCATCTCCTTTCCTCTCCCATCCTCCTTTCTCCTATATTCCCCCTCATCTCAGTTTTAAAACCATACTGCTGATAAATTCAATAGACCAGATTTAGTTTAATTGAGAGAGGTTGATTTCATCTGCCTTTGTGGCTGTATTCCACTTTCTTTCTATCTCCCTCCTCTCCTTTCTCAGTTTTTTCGTTCTACTTTCTTTCTTATGTATCTCTTTGTTTCTGACTTTCTTTATTCTTTTCATCTTTATTTCTTCCTTCTGCCCCTCCTTCCTTCAAAGGTAACTAATCAGCGACTGATACATAAAACATCCAAGGACAGTTCTTTGGTTCCCTGCAGTGTGTGTGTGTGTTTAATAAGTCAAGGCCACTGGAGCCCAGGGCTTAATTAAGAGTTAGAGACAGATTTAGGCCTCAGTGCCACGCCAGCCTCTTCTCTATAGACACACATATATATCCTCCACTCAACTCCTAGTTTCTCTCCTCAGTCGTCGCTGCTCAGGCCCGGAACACACCACAGTGCAACACCTCTGAGATAGCTATACTTAACACATCACTCACACACACACCACACACCACACAGACACAAGAGTAAAACGCCTTCAGGCTACTAATTCTTGATGCATCTCCACACTCAATATTTTACCACACTGACTGACCCACTTGGAAATACTGAAGATGGTATTACTTCAAATAGCAATATGTCATACTTAGTCATAAATAGAAATATGTCATACTTAGTAATATATAGCAATACGTCATACTTAGTAATAAATAGCAAATTGTCATACTTAGTCATATATAGCAATATGTCATACTTAGTAATACATAGCAAATTGTCATACTTAGTAATATATAGCGATATGTCATACTTAGTAATAAATAGCAAATTGTCATACTTAGTAATATATAGCAATACGTCATACTTAGCGCAGATAACGGTACATCATCTCTTATACTTAAAGCTTTACCTACAGATGGTAGATTATGCATTACGTTATAAATAAACCCTGCAATGAGTGTCAAGTACAGCTTTCTGAATCACAGACAAGTTTGTAAAGGTTTAAAAGGTTCTCTATCTTGAAATTCTTAGCAACAAAAAAACACCATTCACACACACAACAGACTTCCAGAGACTAACGTCCATGCTGCTGGAGGGTCATTAAGATGGTCGCTGACACCACCAGTCCGTCGCTCATCTGCCGTTGGTTTCTTAGTTTGTTCGTCAGTAGTCGGTAGTCGTTTGGCCTCCCTCTGGTTGCAAAACACGCATTGGCCTCCCTCTGGTTGCAAGGTAATCGGCGGCGAGGTGTGATGTGGTCCCGGTGACGGTAGAGGTGTTAGCAGCAGTGGCGGCAAAGGTTGTAATTTGGCAGTCGTCTTTCTCCTCCAGCAGCCTCCAGACTGAACGAGAAGCTCAATTTTAAGGAGCCCAGGTAGCTCTTTAGTTGTTCGGTGAGAGGTATTCATTATACAGGACACTATACAGTGCATTCGGAAAGTATTCAGACCTCTTGACTTTTTCCACATTTCGTTACGTTACAGCCTCATTCTAAAATGGATTAAATCGTTTTTCCCCCTTATCAATCTACACACAATAGCCCATAATGACAAAGCAAAAACAGGTTTTCAGAATGTGTTGCACATTTTTTACAAATAAAAAACTTAAATATCACATTTACATAAGTATTCAGACCCTTTACTCAGTACATTGCTGCACAGCTATTTTCAGGTCTCTCCAGAGATGTTAGATCAGGTTCAAGTCCGGGCTCTGGCTGGGCTACTCAGGGACATTCAGAGACGTGTCCCGAAGCCACCCCTGCGTTGTCTTGGCTGCGTGCTTAGGGTTGTTGTCCTGTTGGAAGGTGAACCTTTGCCCCAGTCTGAGGTCCTGAGTGCTCTGGAGCAGGTTTTCATCAAGGATCTCTCTGTACAAAGATGCTCCATTCATCTTTCCCTCGATCCTGACTAGTCTCCCAGTCCCTGCCGCTGAATAATATCCCACAGCATGATGCTGCCACCACCTTTCCTCACCATAGGGATGGTGCCAGGTTTCCTCCAGACGTGACGCTTGGCATTCAGGCCAAAAAGTTAAATCCTGGTTTCATCAGAGCTCTGTCAGCTCTCCCTGAACAAGACTCTTTTCGACCGATTGCTCAGTTGGCTGGGTGGCCAGCTCTAGGAAGAGTCTTGGTGGTTCCAAACTTCTTCCAGTTAAGAATGATGGAGGGCCCTGTGTTCTTGGGGACCTTCAATGCTGCAGAAATGTTCAAATCAAAAAATCTAATCAAATTTTATTTGTCACATACACATGGTTAGCAGATGTTAATGCGAGTGTAGCGAAATGCTTGTGCTTCTAGTTCCGACAATGCAGTAATAACCAATGAGTAATCTAACCTAACAATTCCACAACTACTACCTTATACACACAAGTGTAAAGGGATAAAGAATATGTACATAAAGATATATGAATGAGTGATGGTACAGAGCGGCATAGGCAAGACGCAGGAGATGTTATCAAGTACAGTATATATATATATATATATATATATGAGATGAGTAATGTAGGGTATGTAAACAAAGTGGAATAGTTTAAAGTGGCTAGTGATACATGTATTACATAAAGATGCAGTAGATGATATAGAGTACAGTATATACATATATGAGATGAGTAATGTAGGGTATGTAAACATTATATTAAGTGGCATTGTTTAAAGTGGCTAGTGATACATTTTTTACATCAATTTACATTATTAAAGTGGCTGGAGTTGAGTCAGTATGTTAGCCACTCAATGGTAGTGGTGGCTGTTTAACAGTCTGATGGCCTTGAGATAGAAGCTGTTTTTCAGTCTCTCGGTCCCTGATTTGATGCACCTGTACTGACCTCGCCTTCTGGATGATAGTGGGGTGAACAGGCAGTGGCTCGGGTGGTTGTTGTCCTTGATGATCTTTACGGCCTTCCTGTGACATCGGGTGGTGTAGGTGTCCTAGAGGGCAGGACATCTACACCACCCTTCCCCAGATCTGTGCCTCGACACAATCCTGTCTTAGAGCTCTACGGACAATTCCTTCGATCTCTTTTCTTGGTTTTTGCTCTGATATGCACTGTCAACTGTGGGACCTTATATAGATAGGTGTGTGCCTTTCCAAATTATGTCCAATCAATTCAATTTACCACAGGTGGATGCCAGTCAAGTTGTAGAAACAAAGGGGGGACCAACTCCATATTAATGCCCATGACTTTGGATTGAGATCTTCGATGAGCAGGTGTCCACATACTTTTGGTCATGAAGTGTAGCTCTTAGCTTTTAGTAAAATACATAAATATATCAATAATTAGGCATTTCTAAGAGAGAGAGTGGGATAGGGAGAGGGCGAGAGAGCGAGATAGCAAGCGAGGGGGAGAGAGACAGATTAACAGACAGACAGCTGGTTTTTGGCTCCTATTATTTACTAAAACCTACAGTGAAGGAATCTGATTAACGAATAACCTTGAGAACCAACAACCACTTGTTACATGGCCCTGGGCCAGTCCCCAACGACACACACAGACACACACATATACACTCCTGCACGTACGCACACACACACAGCCTTACACCCAACAACACACAAACACACACAGGCCTTGATTTGTTCCTTCCACACAATTCATAAGGATGTATTTCATTGGACATCGATATCACTGTCCGGCTGGGTCATTAGTAAGCTATGACTCCTAAATGTTTACCATTCATCATCTTGGACTTCCGTCCACTTGAGAGAAAGTTTTACTTTCCCATCAATACAACATTTCACCTTGAAAACCCTGTTCTAATCTCTCCCAGACAGTTGATGAATTTAAATTATCCTTCTTTCCTACTAAACATATTTTCTTATTACATTTCTGGGAAGTTTTCAGGGCTCTCTGTTGAAGTTAAGGGTCTGTGTTTTGAAGTGGGAACCCCACAGAGAGAGAGAGGGAGGTTTAGAGAGATAGGGGGATGAGAGGGGGAGGGGGGGATGAGAGGGGGAGGGGGGTGAGAGCGAGAGAGGGGGTTGAGAGGGGAGATGGGGGAAAGGGGAATGTTATGTGGAGAGGGGGATGAGAGGGGGAGATGGGGGATGAGAGGGGGAGAGAGGGGATGAGAGGGGGAGATGGGGGATGAGAGGGGGAGATGAGGTAGAGGTGGGAGGTTAGGGGTGCGTCGCTAGTTGCCTTTTGGCAGTGGAAGGGAATTGATGAATCATTCTCACATTGGCAGAGACTGCAGCGAAACATACAAATTTGACCACTGTGTGTGTGTGCATGAGCATCTGTGTGTGCATGTGCGTGTGTGTGTTTATTAGCTCAGCACTGGAAGAGTCTGGACCATTTGCCCTGTGAAGAGAATGCAGTGAACAGAGGAGCCAGCATAGATCTGCTCTTCCTCACACACACACACACACACACACACACACACACACACACACACACACACACACACACACACACACACACACACACACACACACACACACACACACACACACACACACACACACAAAAGAGAAGCCAGGTCAGATCTGCATAACTTCTCTCCCTCTGTCAGATAGGATGTGAAAGGTTGAGTTGGAAGGGAAATGCCGGGGACATCACACTAAACGGCCCTCGCTGTGTGTGTGTGTGTGTGTGTGTGTGTGTGTGTGTGTGTGTGTGTGTGTGTGTGTGTGTGTGTGTAAAGGGCAAAGTTAAAGGGTACCCAGCAGAGCCACCAGACTAAACTGCTGTCTGATTGTGTTGGAGGGTCTCAGCACTCGGAATGTACTTCCTCCTCTGATACTCACACCCTACCCTCCTCCCTCTTGTCTCTGTCCTCAACAACCCTCTGATTCTCACCCCCTACCCTCCTCCCTCTTGTCTCTGTCCTCAACAATCCTCTGATCTGATTCTCACCCCCTACCCTCCTCCCTCTTGTCTCTGTCCTCAACAATCCTCTGATACTCACCCCTCCCCCTCTTGTCTCTGTCCTCAACATCCCTCTGATACTCACCCCCTACCCTCCTCCCTCTTGTCTCTGTCCTCAACAATCCTCTGATTCTCACCCCCTCACCCCCTCCCTCTTGTCTCTGTCCTCAACAACCCTCTGATTCTCACCCCCTACCCCCTGATACTCCCTCTTGTCTCTGTCCTCAACATCCCTCTGATACTCACCCCCTACCCCCTCACCCCTCCCTCTTGTCTCTGTCCTCAACATCCCTTTGATTCTCACCCCCTACCTTCCTTCCTCTTGTCTCTGTCCTCTAAAACCCTCTGATACTCATCCCCTACCCTCCTCCCTCCTGACCCTGTCCTCACCACTCTTGTGGCCAGCCAACCCCATGCCATTCCTCCATCTCTAAGACGTGAATGTGAGGTTACTATATGCTGCCCTCTGTTGGTCAGATTTACCACACTGCAACATTCACAGAAACCCTCTACCAAGGTCTAAAGTAGCTTCTCATCCTCTCTTGTCTTTCCAGATTCACTTGCCACTTACCCAGATCCAACCGTTCAGTAAAGGTAATACACAATGTATCGGTAATACAATGTCATGGAGTTCATGACAGCACCGTAAAGATACCTACATTATATGTTCACTGGTATATTTCACTGGTCATCCCCAAAGCCAACACCTGCTGTGGCCACCTTTCCTTCCAGTTCTCTGCTACCAATGACTGGAACGAATTGCAAAAATCATTGAAGTTGAAGACATATCTCCCTCACTAACTTTAAGTGCCAGCTGTCAGAGCAGCTTACCGATCCCTGCAGCTGTACACAGCCCATCTGTAAATAGCCCATCCAACCAACTACCTACCTCATCCCCATATTTGTTTTCTGCTCTTTTGCACACCAGTATTTCTACTTGCACATCCTCATCTGCACATATATCACTCCAGTGTAAATTGCTAAATTGTAATTACTTCGCCACTATTGGCCTATTTATTGCCTTACCTCCTTACTTCATTTTGCACACACTGTATACAGATTTGACTATTGTGTTGACTGTACGTTTGTTTACTCCATGTGTAACTCTGTGTTGTTGTTTTTGTCGCACTGCTTTGCTTTATCTTGGACAGGTCGCAGTTGTAAATGAGAACTTGTTTTCAATGGGCCTACCTAGTTAAATAAAGGTGAAATAAAAACATTTCTCCCTTCGTGATAGAAGTCAATGGACTGGGAGAAAATAAGAAAATAGACTGAATATTTCGAGAACAAAACAAAAAGGGAAAAAATAGAATACATTTCACACCTTTAGGAGCGTGACGTTTGTCTGACCTTTGATATCAGGTTTTATGCACACAAGGGGGAATATGAAGACTGACAGTCACACACACTGCCACACACACACTGCCACACACTGCCACACACTGCCACACACACACACTGCCACACACACTGCCACACACTGCCACACACACACACTGCCACACACACTGCCACACACTGCCACACACACACACTGCCACACACACACACTGCCACACACACACACCACACACACTGCCACACACACTGCCACACACTGCCACACACACTGCCACACACTGCCACACACACTGCCACACACACACACTGCCACACACTGCCACACACACACAGCCAAAGACACTGACAGATATAAACACTGCCATTTAAACACTCACACACTGCCACACACACTGCCACACACTGCCACAAATGTTGACACTGCAACACACACACACAGCTGTCACACATTACTAATTTAGACATTGAGATACACACACCACACACACACACACACACACACACACACACAACACACACACACACACACACACACACACACACACACACACACACACACACACACACACACACAACCACAGAAATAAGACAGACAGATATAAATGGCAGTGGCATTTAAACAGTCAAGGGGGAATAAGGTGTGACACATGGAAATGTTGATGCAATAATCGGCAAGTTCAATCTTGTCACATAGGGTTTTCTCAGCTGTCAATCAATTACAGAGTAATTTAGAGATTGAGATAGCGAGAGAAAGCGAGAGAGAGCGAGAGAAAGAGAGAGAAAACAAGAGCGAGAGAGAAAGAAAGAGAGAGAGAAAGAAAGAGAGAGAGAAAGAAAGAAAGAAATAGAGAGACAGAAAGAGAGAGTGAGAAAAAAAAGAGTGAGAAAGAGAGAGAGCAAAGGGAAAGAGAGAGAGAGAGAGAGGGAGAGAGCGAAAGAGAGAGTGAGAAAGAGAGAGGGGGAAAGGGAAAGGGAGAGCGAGGGAGAGAAGAGAGAGAGAGAGAAGAGAGAGAGCGAAAGAGAGAGTGAGAAAGAGAGGGGGAAAGGGAAAGGGAGAGCGAGGGAGAGAGAGAGAGAGAGAGAGAGAGAGAGAGAGAGAGAGAGAGAGAGAGAGAGAGAGGCAGAGAGAGATAGAAAGAGAGAGACAGAGACAGAGAGAGAGAGAGAGAGAGAGAGAGCGAAAGAGAGAGTGAGAAAGAGAGAGGGGGAAAGGGAAAGGGAGAGCGAGGAGAGAGAGAGACAGAGAGAGACAGAGAGAGAGACAGAGAGAGAGAGAGAGAGAGAGAGAGAGAGAGAGAGAGAGACAGAGAGAGAGAGAGAGAGAGAGAGAGAGAGAGAGAGAGAATATGATATGAGGCAACAGCTTTGCTTCTAATGCAATAGCTTCAACTGCAGAGAGACAGACTGACAGCGACACACACTAACACACTGACACGCACACACTGACACCACAGGAGGCTGCTGAGGGGAGGACGGCTCATAATATTGTCTGGAATGGAGTAAATGGAATGGATCACATGGAAACCATGTGTTTGATGAGTTGATATCATTTCATTTACTCCATTTTAGTCATTACTATGAGCCCATCCTCCCCAAAAGGTGCCACCAACCTCCTGTGACACACATACACAGTCGTAGTTACACAGGCAAACACACACACACACATGCACACTTACACGCACACGCAGACACACACACATTCACACTTATGCAAGCAATTATGCACACACAGACTAAAAGGGTGTTAACAATATGGGCCTGAAGAACACTGGATCAGTTTTATAGGATTAGGCCTGCTCTCCTCACACACACACACACACACACACACACACACACACACACACAGAGAGAGAGAGAGAGAGAGACGCAGACACACACACACACACCTCATTAGAGTTTTTCTCCTCTCTGTGACACTAATAGATGTTTCTGTCTGACCGTATCTCTAGATAGATCCGTCTTAAACGTGTGCACACACATCCAGTGTTCTTCATAGGCGAGCTGCCCAGTGACGCAAGCCTACCAGATGAGCTAAATGCCTTTTATGATCGCTTTGAGGCAAGCAACAATGAAGCATGCACGAGAGCACCAGCTTTTCTGGATGACTGTGTGATAATGCTCTCGGTAGCCGATGTGAACAAAACCTTTAAACAGGTCAACATTCACAAAGCCGCAAAACAGAGGGATTACCAGGACGTGTACTCAAAGTATGCGCAGACCAACTGGCAAGTGTCTTCACTGACATTTTCAACCTGACCGAGTCTGTAATACCTACATGTTTCAAGCAGACCACCATAGTCGCTGTGCCCAAGGAAGCAAAGGTAACCTGCCTAGATGATTACCGCCCTGTGGCACTCACATCGGTAGTCATAAAGTGCGTTGAAAGGCTGGTCATGGCTCACATCAACAGCATCCTCGCGGACACCCAAGATCCACTCCAATTCACATACCGCCCTAACATATCCACAGATGATGCAATCTATATTGCACTCCACATTGCCCTTTCCCACCTGGACAAAAGGAACACTTATGTGAGAATGCTATTGGTGTCCACATCTCCAACAAACTATCATGGTCCAAACATACCAAGTCAGTCGTGAAGAGGGCCTGACAAAACCTTTTCCCCCTCGGAGACTGAAAATCATTTGCATGGGCACCTAGATCCTCAAAAGGTTCTACAGCTGCACCAACGAGAGCATCCTGACCGGTTGCATCGCCGCCTGGTATGGCAACTGTTCGGCATCTGACCTTAAGGGGCTACAGAGGATAGTGCGAACTTTCCAGTACATCACTGGGACCAAGCTTCCTGCCATTCAGGACCTATATAATAGGAGGTGTCAGAGGAAAACCCATAAAATTGTCAGAGACTCCTGTCACCCATGTTATAAACTGGTTTCTCTGCTACCGCACGGCAACGGTACCGGAGTGCCAAGTCTAGGACCAAAGGGCTCATCAACAGCTTCTACCCCCAAGCCATTATACTACTGAACAATTCATGAACATCGCCACCGGACAATTTACATTGACCCCCCTGCTGTTACTCACAGTTTGTTTGTTACCTATGCATAGTCATTTCACCCCCACCTACCAACTAGCCTGTACCCCTGCACACTGACTTGGTACCGGTGGCCCCTGTATTTAGCCTCGTTA
Source organism: Oncorhynchus tshawytscha (assembly GCF_018296145.1). NCBI lineage: Eukaryota > Metazoa > Chordata > Actinopteri > Salmoniformes > Salmonidae > Oncorhynchus > Oncorhynchus tshawytscha. The sequence goes on from NC_056453.1 coordinate 32,451,563, forward strand.
TTGTTATTCTTATTGTGCTACTTTTTATTATTACCTTTTATTTTAGCCTACTTGGTAAATATTGTCTTCTTCTTGAACTGCACTGTCGGTCAAGGGCTTTTAAGTAAGCATTTCACGGTGAAGTCTACACTTGTTGTATTCAACGCATGTGGCAAGTAAAGTTTGATTTGATTTGAGAAACATAAGACAACACACGTGTATACAGACACACACACACAAAACATACTCAGGCCTTGATGACCACTCCTAAAGGCGTATTCCTCTGAGGTGGGTTTGGTACGTCCATTTAGCCAAAAATATGTCTATCAAAATAGTGGCAGGGTGCCGGCTTTGTTGTTATTTGAATCCATAATTGCCTCTATAAAGGTGTTGTCACGCCCTGGTCAAAGTATTTTGTGTTTATTTTTATGTATTTGGTCAGGCCAGGGTGTGGCATGGGGTTTTGTAATTGTGGTGTGTTTGTCTTGGGGTTTTGGTGGTGGTATTGGGATTGTAGCTAATGGGTTGTCTAGCAAGGTCTATGGCTGTCTGGAGTGGTTCTCAATCAGAGGCAGGTGCTTATCGTTGTCTCTGATTGGGAACCATATTTAGGCAGCCATATTCTTTGAGTTTGTCGTGGGTGATTGTCCTTAGTGTCCTATGTGTACTCGTTGTTAGTTTGCACCAGATAGGCTGTTTCGGTTTCGTTTATTGTTTTTTTTGTAAGTTCGTGTTTCTTTGGTATATTAAACATGGATCGCAATCGACACGCTGCAGTTTGGTCCGACTCTCTTTCATCACCACTAGAAAACCGTTACAGAATCACCCACCACCAACGGACCAAGCGGCGTGTCAACAGGCAGGAGCAGCCGAAAAGGAGATGCTCACCAAGGATTTCTGGTCATGGGAGGAGATCTTCGACGGGAGAGGACCCTGGGCTAAACCAGGGGAGTGTAGCCGCCCAAAGGAGCAACAGGAGAAGAGGCAACAGAGGCAGCAGCAGCAGGAGCAGCAGCAGCTACAGTGGGAGAGGTTGCACCACCTGGAGTTATGGACATGGGAGGAGGAATTGGACGGTAAAGGACCCTGGAATGAGCCTGGAGATTATTGTCGCCCCAAAGCCGAGCTGGAGGCAGCAAAAGCAGAGAGGCGGCATTATGAGGAGCTAGCACGGCAGAGCGGATGGAAGCCCGAGAGTCAGCCCCAAAATTTCTTGGGGGGCTTACAGGGAGTATGGCTATGCCAGGTAGGAGACCTGCGCAAACTCCCTGTGCTTACCGGGGGCTGGAGAGACCGGGCAGGCACCGTGTTATGCTGTGGAGCGCACGGTGTCTCCAGTGCGGGTGCACAGCCCGGTTCGGTATATTCCAGCTCCGCGTATCGGCCGGGCTAGATTGAGCGTCGAGCCAAATGCCATGAAGCCGGCTCTACGCATCTGGTCCCCAGTGCGTCTCCTTGGGCCGGCTTACATGGTACCAGCCTTGCGCTCGGTGTCTCCGGTTCGCCTGCATAGCCCAGTGCAGGCTATTCCACCTTTATTGCACTGGCAGGGCAACCGGGAGCATTCAACCAGGTAAGGTTGGGCAGGCTCGGTGCTCAAGAGCCCCAGTGCGCCTGCACGGTCCGGTCTATCCAGTACCACCTCCACACCCCAGCCCTCCGGTAGCAGCTCCCCGCACCAGGCTTCCTGTGCGTGTCCTCGATCCAGTACCACCAGTTCCAGCACCACGCACCAGGCCTTCAGTGTGCCTCGCCTGTTCAGCGCAGCCAGCGCTTTTCTCCTCTCCTGCGCTGCTGGAGTCTCCCGCCTGTTTAGCGCAGCCAGAGCCTTCCTCCTCTACAGCGCTGCCGGAGTCTCCCGCCTGTTTAGCGCAGCCAGAGCCTTCCTCCGACACAGCGCTGCAGGAGTCTCCCGCCTGTTCAGCGCAGCCAGAGCTGCCAGTCTGCATGAAGCAGCCAGAGCTGTCAGTCTGCATGGAGCAGTCAGAGCTGTCAGTCTGCATGGAGCAGCCAGAGCTGTCAGTCTGCATGAAGCAGCCAGTCTACATGGAGCAGCCAGAGCTGTCAGTCTACATGAAGCAGCCCGAGCTGCCAGTCTGCATGAAGCAGCCAGTCTACATGGAGCAGCCAGAGCTGTCAGTCCGCATGGAGCAGCCAGAGCTGTCAGTCCGCATGGAGCAGCCAGAGCTGTCAGTCTGCATGGAGCAGCCAGAGCTGTCAGTCCGCATGGAGCAGCCAGAGCTGTCAGTCTTATCTGTGAATACATGAAGCAGCCCGAGCTGCCAGTCTGCATGAAGCAGCCAGTCTACATAGAGCAGCCAGAGCTGCCAGTCTGCATGAAGCAGCCAGAGCTGTCAGTCTGCATGGAGCAGTCAGAGCTGTCAGTCTGCATGGAGGAGCCAGAGCTGTCAGTCTACAGGAAGCAGCCCGAGCTGCCAGTCTGCATGAAGCAGTCAGTCTACATGGAGCAGCCAGAGCTGTCAGTCCGCATGGAGCAGCCAGAGCTGTCAGTCTACATGAAGCAGCCCGAGCTGCCAGTCTGCATGAAGCAGCCAGTCTACATGGAGCAGCCAGAGCTGTCAGTCTGCATGAAGCAGCCAGAGCTGTCAGTCTGCATGGAGCAGCCAGTCTGCATGGAGCAGCCAGTCTGCACGGAGCTGTCAGTCTGCACGGAGCTGTCAGTCTGCACGGAGCTGTCAGTCTGTAGGAGCTGCCAGTCTGCAAGGAGCTGCCAGTCAGCACGGAGCCGCCAGAGCGGTGCAGTCTGTAAGAAGCCGCCAGAGCTGTCAGCCTATATGGAGCAGCTAGTGCCGCCAGTCTGCCCAGCGCCGCCAGTGCCCCCAGTCTGCCCAGCATCGCCAGTCTGCCAGACTCTTCCAGATCTGCCAGTCAGCCAGACTCTTCCAGATCTGCCAGTCAGCCAGACTCTTCCAGATCTGCCAGTCAACCAGACTCTTCCAGATCTGCCAGTCAACCAGACTCTTCCAGATCTGCCAGTCAACCAGACTCTTCCAGATCTGCCAGTCAACCAGACTCTTCCAGATCTGCCAGTCAACCAGACTCTTCCAGATCTGCCAGTCAGCCAGGATCTGCCAGTCAGCCAGGATCTGCTGAAACCACCAGCCAGCCAGGAGCTGGTAGAGATATCTACCTGCCTGAGCTTCCTCTCACTCCTGAGCTTCCTCTCACTCCTGAGCTTCCTCTCACTCCTGAGCTTCCTCTCACTCCTGAGCTTCCTCTCACTCCTGAGCTTCCTCTCACTCCTGAGCTTCCTCTCACTCCTGAGCTTCCTCTCACTCCTGAGCTTCCTCTCACTCCTGAGCTTTCTCTCACTCCTGAGCTTTCTCTCACTCCTGAGCTTTCTCTCACTCCCGAGCTTCCCCTCAGTCCCGAGCTGCCTCGGTCCCGAGCTGTCCTTCAGTCCCGATCTGTTCCTCAGTCCAGTGGGGTTCTGGGTGAGGACTACTAGGCCATGGTCGGCGGCGTGGACTATCCAGGGACGAAGGGAGGGGGACTAAGACATTAAAGGAGTGGGGTCCACGTCCCCGCGCCGGAGCCGCCACCATGGACAGACGCCCACCCGGACCCTCCCTATTGTTTTGAGGTGCGTTCGGGAGTCCGCACCTTAGGGGGGGAGGGGGTCACGCCCTGGTCAAAGTATTTTGTGTTTATTTTTATGTATTTGGTCAGGCCAGGGTGTGGCATGGGGTTTTTGTAATTGTGGTGTGTTTGTCTTGGGGTTTTGGTGGTGGTATTGGGATTGTAGCTTAATGGGTTGTCTAGCAAGGTCTATGGCTGTCTGGAGTGGTTCTCAATCAGAGGCAGGTGCTTATCGTTGTCTCTGATTGGGAACCATATTTAGGCAGCCATATTCTTTGAGTTTGTCGTGGGTGATTGTCCTTAGTGTCCTATGTGTACTCGTTGTTAGTTTGCACCAGATAGGCTGTTTCGGTTTCGTTTATTGTTTTTTTTGTAAGTTCGTGTTTCTTTGGTATATTAAACATGGATCGCAATCGACACGCTGCAGTTTGGTCCGACTCTCTTTCATCACCACTAGAAAACCGTTACAGGTGTCTTTAACTTCTTATGGCTGGGGGGCAGTTTTGAGTAGCTTGGATGAATAAGGTGCCCAGAGTACTAATACTAATATATGCCTATTATTAGATACTAATATATGCCTATTATTAGTATATTTGGATGGAAAACACTCTGAAGTTTCTAAAACTGTTTGAATGATGTCTGTGAGTAAAAGAGAACTCATATAGCAGGCAAAAACCTGGGGAAAAATCCAACCAGGAAGTGGGAAATCTGAGGTTGGTCGATTTTCAACTCAGCCCCTATCGAAGATACAGTGGGATATTACTCATGTTGCACTTCCTAAAGCTTCCACTAGATGTCAACCGTCTTTAGAAACTTGTTTGATGCTTCTACTGTGAAGTGGGGCCGAATGAGAGGTGATTGAGTCAGAGGTCTGGCAGCAGTCACGCGCTGGTCACGCATTTCACATGAGAGGTATCTCGCGTTCCTTTGCTTTTCTGAAGACAAATGATTTCTCCGGTTGGAATATTATTGAAGATTTATGTTAAAAACATCCTAAAGATTGATTCCATACATCGTTTGACAAGTTTCTACGGACTGTCACGGAACGTTTTGACATTTCGTCTACAACTAGTGAACGCGCTTTGTGAATTTTGATTTGTTTACCAAACGCGCTAACAAAAGTAGCTATTTGGACATAAATTATGGACATTATCGAACAAATCAAACATTTATTGTGGAACTGGGATTCCTGGGAGTGCATTCTGATGAAGATCATCAAAGGTAAGTGAATATTTATAATGTTATTTCTGACTTCTGTTGACTCCAACATGGCGGATATATGTATTTGTTCTCTGAGCGCCGTTCTCAGATTATTGCATGGTTTGCTTTTTCCATAAAGCTTTTTTGAAATCTGACACAGCAGTTGCATAAAGGAGAAGTATATCTTTAATTCTTGTATTTATAACACTTGTATTTTCATCAACATTTATGATGAGTATTTCTGTAAATTGATGTGGCTCTCTGCAAAATGACTTGATGTTTTTGGAACTACTGAACATAACGCGCCCAATGTATACTGAGATTTTTTGATATAAATATGAACTTTATCAAACAAAACATACATGTATTGTGTAACATGAAGTCCTATGAGTGTCATCTGATGAAGATCATCAAAGGTTAGTGATTCATTGTATCTCTATTTGTGCTTTTTGTGCTTTCTCTTTGGCTGGAAAAAGGGCTGTGTTTTTCTGTGAATAGGTGCTGACCTAACATAATCATTTGTGGTGCTTTCGCTGTAAAGCCTATTTGAAATCGGGCACTGTGGTGGGATTAACAACAAGATTACCTTTCAAACGGTATAAGATACTTATATGTTTGAGGAATTTTAATTATGAGATTTGTGTTGATTTGAATTTGGAGCCCAGCACTTTCACTGGCTGTTGTCTAATTGATCCCATTAACGGGATTTCAGCCCAAAGAAGTTTCAAGGGCAACAGGCTAGTGTTGCATCAGTCAGGAAAAGCCTGGATCCTTACCAGACAGACAGAGAGAGAGGAATTTAGAGAGAGAGGGCACTAGAACAGTCTGCAGCACCCAGCCTCACCCAAATAGAATCTAAAGTCAAATTTCTACTATGTACTGACGAGCTGGTGCTTCTGTCCCCAACCAAGGAGGGCCTACAGCAGCACCTAGATCTCCTGCACAGATTCTGCCAGACCTGGGCCCTGACAGTAAATTTCAGTAAGGCAAAAATAATGGTGTTCCAAAAAAGGTCCAGTTGCCAGGACCACAAACACAAATTCCGTCTAGACACCATTGCCCTAGAGCAAGCAACATTTTTTAAATACCTTGGTGTCACGTTCTGACCTTAGTTATTTTCTTATGTCTTTGTTTTAGTAGTTTAGTATGTCTTTGTCCCCAGTCCGGAGGTCGGCGGCGAGGGTCGCCGCTTTAAAGAGGCCACGGAGGCGGGTTAAAAGGTGGACAAAGACTATGGTGGAGTAGGGTCCACGTCCCGCGCCAGAGCTGGCACCGCGGACAGACACCCACCCAGACCCTCCCCTATAGGTTCAGGTTTTGCGGCCGGAGTCCGCACCTTTGGGCGGGGGGAGGGGGTACGTTTTGACCTTAGTTCTTTTGTTATGTCTTTGTTTTAGTATGGTCAGGGTGTGAATTGGGTGGGTTGTCTATGTTATTTTTTCTATAATTTGGGACTTCTGTGTTTGGCCTGGTATGGTTCTCAATCAGAGGTAGCTGTCATTCGTTGTCCGTGATTGAGAACCATACTTAGGTAGCCTGGTTTCACCTTTGAGTTGTGGGTGATTGTTTCCTGTTGTAATGTTTGTTTCACATTTCAGGACTGTTTCGGTTTTGCGTTTGTATCATTCACTTTGTTATTTTGTGTTCTTTAGTGTTCAGTTTAATAAACTACAATGGACACTTACCACGCTGCACATTGGTCCGACCTCTCTTACTCCTCGTCAGAAGAAGAGGAGAACCGTTACACTTGGCCAAAACATCAGCACCACAGGTAACTTCCACAAAGCTGTGAACAATCTGAGAGACAAGGCAAGGAAGGCCTTCTATTGCATCAAAAGGAACATAAAATTCGACATACCAATTAGGATCTGGCTAAAATGACTTGAATCAGTTATAGAACTCATTGTCCTTAATGGTTGTGAGGTGTGGGGTCCGCTCACACACCAAGAATTCACACAATGGAAAAAACACCAGATTGAGACTCTGCATGCAGAATCCTGCAAAAATATCTGTGAACAACATAAAACAACAAATAATGCATGAAGAGCAGAATCTGTAAATTGATGTGGCTCTCTGCAAAATGACTTAGCTACCTGTTAATGATCAAAGTCCAGAAAAGAGCTGTTAAATTCTACAACCACCGAAAAGGAAACTATTCCCAAACCTCCCATAACAAAGCGATCACCGACAGAGAGATGAACCTGGAGAAGAGTCCCTAGTAAGGATCAGACCCTTTTCTTCAGTTTTCACCTAAAATGACAGACCCAAATCTACCTGCCTGTAGCTAATGACATACCCAAATCTATCTACCTGTAGTTAATGACATACCCAGATCTACCTACCTGTAGCTAATGAAATACCCAAATCTACCTGCCTGTAGCTAAAGACATACCCAAATCTACCTGCCTGTAGCTAATGAAATACCCAAATCTACCTGCCTGTAGCTAATGAAATACCCAAATCTACCTGCCTGTAGCTAATGAAATACCCAAATCTACCTGCCTGTAGCTAATGAAATACCAAAATCTACCTGCCTGTAGCTAATGACATACCCAAATCTAACTGCCTGTAGCTAATTAAGTACCCACATCTAACTGCCTGTAGCTAATGACATACCCAAATCTAACTGCCTGTAGCTAATTACATACCCACATGTAACTGCCTGTAGCTAATGACATACCCACATCTAACTGCCTGTAGCTAATGACATACCCACATCTACCTGCCTGTAGCTAATGACATACCCACATCTAACTGCCTGTAGTTAATGACATACCCACATCTAACTGCCTGTAGTTAATGACATACCCACATCTAACTGCCTGTAGCTAATGACATACCCACATCTACCTGCCTGTAGTTAATGACATACCCACATCTAACTGCCTGTAGCTAATGACATACCCAAATCTCACTGCCTGTAGTTATTGACATACCCACATCTAACTGCCTGTAGTTAATGACATACCCAAATCTCACTGCCTGTAGCTAATGACATACCCACATCTAACTGCCTGTAGTTAATGACATACCCACATCTAACTGCCTGTAGCTAATGACATACCCACATCTACCTGCCTGTAGTTAATGACATACCCAAATCTCACTGCCTGTAGCTAATGACATACCCAAATCTCACTGCCTGTAGCTAATGACATACCCACATCTAACTGCCTGTAGTTAATGACATACCCAAATCTCACTGCCTGTAGCTAATGACATACCCAAATCTCACTGCCTGTAGTTATTGACATACCCACATCTAACTGCCTGTAGTTAATGACATACCCAAATCTCACTGCCTGTAGTTAATGACATACCCACATCTAACTGCCTGTAGTTAATGACATACCCAAATCTCACTGCCTGTAGTTATTGACATACCCACATCTAACTGCCTGTAGTTAATGACATACCCAAATCTCACTGCCTGTAGCTAATGACATACCCAAATCTAACTGCCTGTAGTTAATGACATACCCAAATCTCACTGCCTGTAGCTAATGACATACCCAAATCTCACTGCCTGTAGTTATGACATACCCAAATCTCACTGCCTGTAGTTAATGACATACCCAAATCTCACTGCCTGTAGCTAATGACATACCCAAATCTCACTGCCTGTAGTTATTGACATACCCAAATCTCACTGCCTGTAGTTAATGACATACCCAAATCTCACTGCCTGTAGTTAATGACATACCCAAATCTCACTGCCTATAGCTAATGACATACCAAAACTAACTGCCTCTAGTTAATGACATACCCAAATCTCACTGCCTATAGTTAATGACATACCAAAACTAACTGCCTCTAGTTAATGACATACCCAAATCTCACTGCCTCTAGTTAATGACATACCAAAACTAACTGCCTCTAGTTAATGACATACCCAAATCTCACTGCCTCTAGTTAATGACATACCCAAATCTCACTGCCTCTAGTTAATGACATACATACCCAAATCGATCTGCCTGTAGCTCAGAACCTGAAGCAAGTATATGCATATTATTGATACAATTTGAAAGGAAACACTTTGAAGTTTGTGGAAATGTGAAAATACCATAGGAGAATATAACACATTAGATCTGGTAAAAGATAATACAAAGAAAAAAACATGATTATTTTCTATGTTTTTGTACCATCATCTTTGAAATGCAAAGAGAAAGGCCATAATGAATTATTCTAGCCCAGGCACAATTTACACTTTGGCCACTATGTGCAAAGTTTTAGAGTAATCCAATAAACTATTGCATATATATTCAAAATGTTGTATCAAGACTGCCCAAATGTGCCTAATTGGTTTATTCATACATTTTCAAGTTAATTGTCCACAATTGTCCACTGTCCTCGAACAATAGCATGGTATTCTTTCACTGTAATAGCTACTGTAAATTGGCAGTTAGATTAACAAGAATTTAATCGTTCTGCCCATATCAGATATGTCTATGTCCTGGGAATTGTTTTTGTTTCTTACAACCTCATGCTAATCACATTAGCCTACATTAGCTCAACTGTCCCAAAGACGGGACACCAATCCTGTAGAGGATGCAAGCTGGTCCTGGTGCTCTGTTCACAAGCAGAGACACATGTTTCTCTCAGATTACACAGATCCACAAAGAATTCAAAACTAATCCAATTTTGATAAACTCCCATATCTACTGTGTGAAATACCACAGTGAACAAACACAACAGCAATATTTTTGACCTGTTGCCACAAGAAAAAGGCAACCAGTGGAGAACAAAAACCAGTGCAAATACAACCCATATTTATGAATATTCCCTTTTGTACTTTAACTATTTGCACATCATTACAAAACTGTATATAGACAAATGTCTTTATTCTTTTGGAACTTTTGTGAGTGTAATGTTTACTCTTCATTTTTATTTTATTTATTTCACTTTTGTTTATTATCTATTTAATTTGCTTTGGCAATGTAAACATATGTTTCCCATGCCAATAAAGCCTTTTGAATTGACTGATATGAGAGAGAGAGAGAGAGAGCGAGAGCGAGAGCGAGAGAGAGAGAGAGCGAGAGAGAGAGAGAGAGAGAGAGAGAGAGAGATGATTATTGGTGTGTGTGTGTGTGTGTGTGTGTGTGTGTGTGTGTGTGTGTGTGTGTGTGTGTGTGTGTGTGTGTGTGTGTGTGTGTGTGTGTGCATGTCAGTGCTCCTCTGTCTCTCCTCTGTCTCTCTACTATGACAGCTAACACTGATGTAGACTGTCGCACCCGGCAGGGGATAAGTCAGGACTGACACAACACACACATACACACACAGGCAAGAGAGTATGCATATTTCACTGTTGCTTCCATAAATATATTAAAGGGGGTAACATACATGTAATAAAATTGTGTATTCAAAAAAGACAACTTTGAGTTACATTGCCGCGTATCCATCGTCCATCAATGATGACATCACAGCCTGTAGCCAGATGGTATGACATTTAAACGCTTGCACCTCATTAAATACTTCCTGAAACCCTGGAGATTTCATTTGTCTCAATTTCCCTCCTGTTGTGAATTCCTTCTCCCGTCTCTCTTTCTCTTTTGTTCCCTATTGCTGTCTCTTTTCTCCACACCCTCCTCCTCCTCCTCCTTCCCTCTCTCTCCAGAAGCCCAGGAGCGTTTAGGAGTAGGAGCCAGGGTAAACTGCTAAATGATACTTCCTCTGTGAGAGTGGGATAATAGCTAAGGGGTGTGTGTGTATGAGAGATGTGTGTCAATGCAGATGTAAATGGACAGGGTGATAGAAAACAGTTACATGCCCGAGAACCTTCACCATCATATCAATATAGACCTGTCAGAGCTGTCTCACACCAGGGAGATCGGTCAAGATTGAAGTGGAAATTGAACGTGTGTCCATGTCCTAAGGACATAGGGAAAGGCCTTCAAAACCGGCCACTAGGGGTAACAATGAGCACTATTACCATCAAGTAGGTTCGCTTTTGCTAAGGAATTGTGCATTTATGTGGTTGATTGACATAATCCCAGAGCTCTGGATTAGAAGGTTAAGTGTTCAATCCCAGTCATGAACACAGTTTTTTAAATGTTGTGTTTAACCCTATCCCAAACCTTAACCCTTACCTTAACCATTCAGAATGTGTGACTAAACTTAATGTTTAAACCCTATCCCAAACCTTAACCCTTACCTTAACCATTCAGAATGAGTGACTAAACTTAATGTTTAACTCTATCCCAAACCTTAACCCTTACCTTAACCATTCAGAATGAGTGACTAAACTTAATGTTTAAACCCTATCCCAAACCTTAACCCTTACCGTAACCATTCAGAAATGAGTGACTAAACTTAATGTTTAAACCCTATCCCAAACCTTAACCCTTACCGTAACCATTCAGAATGAGTGACTAAACTTAATGTTTAAACCCTATCCCAAACTTTAACCCTTACCTTAACCATTCAGAATGAGTGACTATTAATGTTTAAACCCTATCCCAAACCTTAACCCTTACCGTAACCATTCAGAATGAGTGACTAAACTTAATGTTTAACCCTATCCCAAACCTTAACCCTTACCTTAACCATTCAGAATGAGTGACTAAACTTAATGTTTAAACCCTATCCCAAACCTTAACCCTTACCTTAACCATTCAGAATGAGTGACTAAACTTAATGTTTAAACCCTATCCCAAACTTTAACCCTTACCTTAACCATTCAGAATGAGTGACTATTAATGTTTAAACCCTATCCCAAACCTTAACCCTTACCGTAACCATTCAGAATGTGTGACTAAACTTAATGTTTAAACCCTATCCCAAACCTTAACCCTTACCTTAACCATTCAGAATGAGTGACTAAACTTAATGTTTAACCCTATCCCAAACCTTAACCCTTACCTTAACCATTCAGAATGAGTGACTAAACTTAATGTTTAAACCCTATCCCAAACTTTAACCCTTACCTTAACCATTCAGAATGAGTGACTATTAATGTTTAAACCCTATCCCAAACCTTAACCCTTACCGTAACCATTCAGAATGAGTGACTAAACGTAATGTTTAAACCCGATCCCAAACCTTAACCCTTACCTTAACCATTCAGAATGAGTGACTAAACTTAATGTTTAAACCCTATCCCAAACCTTAACCCTTACCTTAACCATTCAGAATGAGTGACTAAACTTAATGTTTAAACCCTATCCCAAACCTTAACCCTTACCTTAACCATTCAGAATGAGTGACTAAACTTAATGTTTAAACCCTATCCCAAACCTTAACCCTTACCTTAACCATTCAGAATGAGTGACTAAACTTAATGTTTGAACCCTATCCCAAACCTTAACCCTTATCTTAACCATTCAGAATGAGTGACTAAACTTAATGTTTAAACCCTATCCCAAACCTTAACCCTTACCGTAACCATTCAGAATGAGTGACTAAACTTAATTTTTAAACCCTATCCCAAACCTTAACCCTTACCGTAACCATTCAGAATGAGTGACTAAACTTAATTTTTAAACCCTATCCCACTTACTTTAACCTTTACCTTAACATTTAAGAATGGGTGACTAAACTTAACCCTTAACTTGGAAATTAATTTCCAAACTTAACCCTCGAAATCTGACGTTTATGTACAAATGTCTGATTCTGAGACATTTGTGTGAGAGCTTGTTGATCTCTGAGTAAAGCTGTGATTTCATGTCATAGAGGTTCAACCTCTAGATTTATAAAACATGCAACGCATAAAGAACTGCAGCACTATGGAGTGTGTGTGTGTGTGTGTGTGTGTGTGTGTGTGTGTGTGTGTGTGTGTGTGTGTGTGTGTGTGTGTGTGTGTGTGTGTGTGTGTGTGTGTGTGTGTGTGTGTGTGTGTGTGTGTGTGTGCGTGTGTGTGCGTGCGTGTGTGTGTTCACTCTAAATGGAACTGGACTGAATAATTGAACAGAAAGAACAGATCCACCCCTAAAATACTTCATGCTACCAGCGCCACACACACACACCAGTGGCGGTCAGATGAGGGAGGGAGATTTTCTCTTCACGAGCATGGCCTTATTTCTATTACAGCATATTGGATGACTATCATTCATATTTCATTCACCCAGTTCAATGAACAGCGATAGGTTTAGGCAACTACATGATATTCAAATTTCCCTACAACCATCATGAGGTTGCTGCAACCTAGCCTATGAATGACAGTTTACAACGTACAGTAGGTGCAAACAGGTCAAGAGACAAATTTGAGGTGCCATTTAATACCGCCTTGCACACTCTTGCCTGCATCTAGCTGATCTATGGTGTAATCATTAGTCCAACAGTTACAAACAAGTTCCTATTGGACAAATTCATGTATGTTTATCCCCGTTTTGTTCCGTTTGTGTCCGTTTAATAAACGTTTTTCAACAGAATCGGCGGAATGAATACACCCCTGATCACACGTAAACACAATTCACATTCATTGCAGCCACGTTGTATTCCTTCTTTCATCTATGCGCTCTTCTTCTTTCACCTTTTCCCTTCGCTTGTGGACTTCAATTAACAGCACGTCAGCTCTATGTGTCCATGTAGTAATGTTATAGTCAACATAGCTAATAGAACTAACGCGTTAGTAAACCCGTTCCAGTGTTGTGTTGGATAGTCATAGCCAGCTAGCTAATATAGCATCCCTCTGTTTGAGCTGGGTGTTTCGGTAGGAGTAGGTAGCTAGCTGCATTTGCTAGCTAAGTAAGTGAAACTGAAAAAAATGACACTCTCTTTCTCTCTGTATTTTTCTCTTGCTTCTCCTTCATTTTGGAAGAAATGAATTTGTTAAAAACTGTTCAACTATTGTCGTTCACCACATTTTATGCACTGCAACTAGCTGTCGTTTATGCTTTCAGTACTAGATTAATTATCTGATCCTTTGATTGGGTGGAAAACATCAGTTCATTATGCAAGAGCTCTGATAGATTGGAGGACGTCCTCCGGGAAGTTGTAATAATTACTGTGTAAGTCTAAAGAAGGTGGTGAGAACCATGAGCCTCCTAGGTTTTGTATTGAAGTCAATGTACCCAGAGGAGGACGGAAACTAGCTGTCTTCCGACTACACCATGTTGCTACCCAACAGAGTGCTGCTGAGGCTATTGTAGACGTTTGTAAAATAGTGTGTTTTAATCAATTATTTGGTGATGGACCATACTGTATTTAGTATAGTTTTATCTAAAAATGATAACTTTTTAAATGTTTTACATGTTGTATTTTTATGAAATTCACTCAGGAGGATGGTCCTCCCCTACCTCCTCTGAGTAGCCTCCACTCCCAAACACAAACACACTCAGATGCATACCACATACACGCACTGGGACACACAGAACAAACATAGTGGTTTGCATGCATCACACAGTTCCACAGATGGTGTTCTGTCACTTTTACTCATGTTGTCTCTATCCATTTCAGGTCACATTTCCTTCTCTCTCACACACACACACTCTCTCTCTCTCACACACACTCTCTCACACTCTCTCTCTCTCTCTCTCTCTCTCTCACACACACACACACACACACACACACACACACACACACACACACACACACAGAGAGAGACTGTTGGCTATATCAATTTCAGGTCACATTATCCCCCTGTGCTTTTGCTCTCAAGCTGAAATCATTCCACCAGACCGGATTATTCTTATTCATATTTTTGAAACTGTATTGTTGGTTAAGGGGTTGTAAGTAAGC
>NC_056453.1:32468516-32541929 GCF_018296145.1 Oncorhynchus tshawytscha
CTGACCTCCTCCCTATAGGCTGTCTCATCATTGTTGGTGATCAGGTCTACCACTGTTGTGTCATCAGATAACTTAATGATGGTGTTGGAGTCGTGCCTGGCCGTGCAGTCATGAGTGAACAGGGAGTACAGGATGGGACTGAAGGGCTTCTGTGTTGAGGAAGTCCAGGATCCAGTTGCAGAGGGAGGTGTTTATTCCCAGGGTCCTTAGCTTAGTGATTAGCTTTGCAGGCACTATGGTGTTGAACGCTGAGCTGTCATCAATGAATAGCATTCTCACATAGGTGTTCCTTTTGTCCAGGTGTGAAAGGACAGTGTTGAGTGCAATAGATCTGTGGATCTGTTGGGGCAGTATGCAAATTGGAGTGGGTCTAAGGTTTCTGTGATAATGGTGTTGATGTAAGCCATGACCAGCCTTTCAAAACGTGAGTGCTACAGATCGGTAATCATTTAGGCAGGTTATCTTAGTGTTCTTGGCCACAGGGACTATGGTGATCTGCTTGAAACATGTTGGTATTACAGACTCAGACAGGGAGAGGTTGAAAATGTCAGTGAACACACTTGCCAGTTGGTCAGTGCATGCTCACAGTACACATCGTGGTAATCCGTTTGGCCCTGCGGTCTTGTGAATGTTGACCTTTTTAATGGTTTAACTCACATTGACTGTGGAGAGAGTGATCACACAGTCATCCGGAACAGCTGATGCTCTCATGCATGTTTCAGTGTTGCTTGCCTCAAAGAAGTTATTTATCTGCTGCCGATAAGACAGCAGCCACCCCCTCCGGCGCCACAGTCTTGTACAGCTAACCTTGTGGGGACACACAATTCAGTCCCATTCAAAATCCTATTTTCCCTAATCCTTAATCCTAACCCATACTCGTATCCTTACCCGTACCCTAACCCTAACCTTAACCCTAACCCAACAACAATTGTGTCAACTGTGGATACACACAAATCCCTCACCCTCACCCTCACCCTTCCCTCTCTGTATCTCTATCTAATATAGATGGTGTGTTATGAGCTACTAACTGACAAGTAATTATCATAAGTAATGCATAGATCCATTAGGCCATGTCTGGATATGCCAGAAGACATCATGTTAAAACGAGAGCTTGGGATTATAAAATGTTATCTGCTTAAATAGGATTCTGAGATAATTGACTTTAAAGTTTCGAAACCTCATTGATTTGAATGGAGTCAGCAATATTTATCTTGTATTCTTTTGAACTTAACAACATGAATTCAGAGTACGAGACAGGGAGAGAATATTGAACAGAACAAGGCTATGTCAATAAAAACATTTTGACAAAAATGCAGATAGAACCTTATAGTCCCAAACTCTCAAAGAGCTACTAACTAATAAGGAATGACCATAAGTAGTGCATAGATCCATCAAGCCATTTCTGGATATGCCTGAAGACATCATGTTAGCAGCACATTGAGGTGCATTAACTTTTTATGGCTGCAGGGGAAGTATTGAGTAGCTTGGATGAAAAGGTGCCCATTGTAAACGGCCAGCTGCTCAGTCTCAGTTGCTAATATATGCATATTATTATTAGTATTGGATAGAAAACACTCTAAAGTTTCCAAAACAGTCAAAATATTGTCTGTGAGTATAGCAGAACTGATATTGCAGGTGAAAACCTGAGGAAAATCAAAACAGGAAGTGGCTTCTATTTTGAAAACTCCATGTTCCATAGCCTCCCTTTGCTGGATTTAAAGGGATATGAACCAGATTCCTTTTCCTATCGCTTCCTCAAGGTGTCAACAGTCTTCAGACATAGTTTCAGGCTTTTATTTTGAAAAATAAGCCAGAACGATAACATCGCGTCAAGTGGTCACATGAGTTCCCCTCTCCTACTCTGAAAGACATTTGCGGTTGATATATTAGCGATTGTATATTTGAAAAACAACCTGAGGGTTGATTATAAAAAAGTTTGACATGTTTCTGTGGACATTATGGAAACTATTTGGAATTTTCGTCTGCGTTGTCGTGACCGCTCTTTCCTGTGGATTTCTGAACATAACGCGACAAACAAACTGAGGTATTTTGGATATAAAATCATCTTTATGGAACAAACGGAACATTTGTTGTGTAACTGGGAGTCTTGTGAGTGATAACATCCGAAGATCATCAAAGGTAAACGATTAATTTGATTGCTTTTCTGATTTTCGTGACCAAGCTTCCTGATGCTAAGTGTACTTAATGTTTTGTCGTGCGATCGGTAAACTTACACAAACGCTTGGATTGCTTTCGCAGAAAAGCATAATTTCAAAATCTGACACGACAGGTGGAATAACAAAAGACTAAGCTGTGTTTTCCTATATTGCACTTATGATTTCATGAATATAAATCTTTGTAGTAATATTTATTGAATGTAGCGCTATGCTATTCAGCGGTTGTTGGATGACACTTATCCCGATATCGGGATTGCAGCCATAACAAGTTAACTCTGTTCCTCCTAACCCTTCTAGGTACTCTGGAACACCCTTGTGTGAACTTAGAACATTCAGTACTGAACATTCTGATTGATGACATCACAATCAGCTGATCAGTGAGAACTCAGAACTGAGTTCTAGAATAGAGAATAAAGCTACTGTGCGTGACCAACTGCATGTGAAGAAAATAAGTGACAGACTACCCCGAAGAAGCCACCTCTACCATAATTGACCACATCTGATATTGTGCAAACGTTGCTTTCAACGTTTTTCAAACGTCGCTTTAGCTTTTTAGCTCAAATGAGACTGACTGTCGCTCCCTGAGTCTGTGTTCTGTCAGGCTGACAGAAAACGCCCCAGGAGAATCCTGCACAGACACGCACGCACTCACACACTCACACGGACATGGACAAGGACACAGGCACACGCACAAACGCACAGATGCACAAACGCGTAGACGCACACACACACACACACACACACACACACACACACACACACACACACACACACAGACACAGACACACGCACAAACACACACAGAAGTTCCCTCATATCAGAGGAATGCTGCTTAGACACATTTATGTTTTGTTAGCTTGTTAGAAGGTCACCTAAATATTAAGTGATGGAGAAAGAGAGGCCGTTTCAGGGTAGGGTGTTAGCTACAGCACACTTTCTGAGGGAGAGGAACACACACACATACAGTTGGAAGTCGGAAGTTTACATACACTTATGTTGGAGTCATTAAAACTTGTTTTTCAACCACTCCACACATTTCTTGTTAACAAACTATAGTTTTGGCAAGTCGGTTAGGACATCTACTGTGAGCATGACACAAGTAATTTTTCCAACAACTGTTTACAGACAGATTATTTCACTTATAATTCACTGTATCACAATTCCAGTGGATCAGAAGTTTACATACACTAAGTTGACTGTGCATTTAAACAGCTTGGAAAAATCCAGAAAATGATGTCATGGCTTTAGAAGCTTCTGATAGGCTAATTGACATCATTTGAGTCACTTGGAGGGGTACCTGTGAATGTATTCCAAGGCCTACCTTCAAACTCAGTGCCTCTTTGCTTGACATCATGGGAAAATCAAAAGAAATCAGCCAAGACCTCAGAAAAAAAATTGTAGTCCTCCACAAATCTGGTTCATCCTTGGGAGCAATTTCCAAACGCCTGAAGGTACCATGTTCATCTGTACAAACAATAGTACACAAGTATAAACACCATGGGACCACGCAGCCATCATACCGTTCAGGAAGGAGACACGTCCTGTCTCCTAGAGATGAACATACTTTGGTGCAAAAAGTGCAAATCAATCCCAGAACAACAGCAAATGACCTTGTGAAGATGCTGGAGGAAACAGGTACAAAAGTATCTATATCCACAGTAAAACGAGTCCTATATCGACATAACCTGAAAGGCCGCTCAGCAGGAAGAAGCCACTGCTCCAAAACCGCCATAAAAAATGCCAGACTACGGTTTGCAACAGCACATGGGGACAAAGATCATACTTTTTGGAGAAATGTCCTCTGGTCTGATGAAACAAAAATAGAACTGTTTGGCCATACTGACCATCATTATATTTGGAGGAAAAAGGGGTGGTCTTGCAAGTCGAAAAACACCATCCCAACCGTGACGCACGGGAGTGGCAGCATCATGTCGTGGGGGTGCTTTGCTGCAGGAGGGACTGGTGTACTTCACAAAATAAATGGAATCACGAGGTAGGAAAATTATGTGGTTATATTGAAACAACATCTCAAGACATCAGGAATTTAAAGGTTGGGTGAAAATGGGTCTTCCAAATGGACAATGACCCCAAGCATACTTCCAAAGTTGTGGCAAAATGGCTTAAGGACAACAAAGTCAAGGTATTGGAGTGGCCATCACAAAGCCCTGACCTCATCCTATAGAAAATGTGTGGGCAGAACTGAAAAAGTGTGTGTGAGCAATGAGGCCTACAAACCTGGCTCAGTTACACCAGGTCTGTCAGGAGGAATGGGCCAAAATTCACCCAATTTATTGTGGGAAGCTTCTGGAAGGCTACCCGAAATGTTTGACCCAAGTAAAACAATTTAAAGGCAATGCTTCCAAATATTAATTGAGTGTATGTAAACTTCTGACCCACTGGGAATGTGATGAAATAAATAAAAGCGGAAATAAATCATTCTCTCGACTATTATTCTGACATTTCACATTCTTAAAATAAAGTGGTGATCCTAACCTTCCTATAATAGGGAATTTTTACTGGGATTAAATGTCAGGAATTGTGAAAAACTGATCCCTTCATGCGCCAATCCCTTTAGCGGGATAGATTTGACAACATCCAGTGAAATTGCAGAGCGCCTAATTCAAACTACAGAAATATCAATATTCAACATTCACGACAATATAAGTGTAATACATCAAAGCTGAACTTCTTGTTAATCCAGCCGTTGTGTCGTATTTCAAAAAGGCTTTACGGCGAAAGCAGACCATGCGATTACCCGAGGACAGCGCCCCGCATTAAACACATGAAAATCATTTTTCAATCATGCAGGTGCGACACAAAAGTCACAAATAACGATATAACAAATGTCTTACCTTTGAAGATCTTCTTCTTTTTGCAATCCCATAAAGAATATGTACATAAAGATGTATGAATGAGTGATGGTACAGAGCGGCATAGGCAAGATACAGTAGATGGTATTGAGTGCAGTATATACATATGAGATGAGTATGTAAACAAAGTGGCATAGTTAAAGTGGCTAGTGATACATGTATTACATAAAGATGCAGTAGATGATATAGAGTACAGTATATATGTATACATACGAGATGAATAATGTAGGGTATGTAAACATTATATTAGGTAGCATTGTTTAAAGTGGCTAGTGATATATTTTACATAATTTCCCATCAATTCCCATTATTAAAGTGGCTGGAGTTGAGTCAGTGTGTTGGAAGGTGTTCCTAATGTTTTGTACACTCAGTGTATATTTGGACCTTGAAAGAGAGACTTCAACTAGTCCTATTTGGAGGAGGAGGTCAGTATGGGGAAAATAGGTTTGAGTGATTCAGGAACTAAGTAAGAGCGGGAAAGCAAACTTGGGACATCACACATCTAAATCGGTTTATTAAAAACACAGACTCCACTTGTGCTTTCACCCTTCATTTTTATTGTCTCATAGCCTATCTTTATTCTTCAGATGCCCAAAACTGAGGGCTGCACTAACCCCCCCCAAACCTTTGACAGCACCACTGCTCATCTCACACACACTAACCTGTATTTGAAAAAAAGAAACCTTAACATGACAACAAACGAGATATTGGCAAAACAAACTACTTACAGTAATACAATTCATAATCTAGAAAACTGTGTCTTCCAGGATTAACAGTCCTTAAACTGGTAGAAAATAGTATCCTGTCCATGAATAGTGCTTTCAAAAATGGTTTGGAAAAACTAGAGATCTTGGAGATTGGAGGAAATAAACCAAACTCCATTGGGAAACTAAAAGATTACAGTCACTCAACTATTTGGATTTAGATGACAATCATTTTACCAGTATGAATGACAGGGCCTTTGAGGGATTGGTCAACCTTACAGATCATTCTGTATGGAAATAAAATCCCTTCAGGAGCAATTAGAGAACTGTAAAATGGACGAACCCTCGCTAAACGCTCCACCGTTCTTTCACTTGTCATCTCTCGAATATCTGAAAATCTACAGCCAGTGTCCGGAAGGAATGCATAATCTACTATCAAGCTGTCTTGAAGGTGAAGTCTTTATTAACAATATGGTTAGGGAATCTCAGTATTAAATCTCTGCACCCAGACACATTCATTTACACACCCCAGTTGATGTACCTTGACATCAGCAGCAATATATTCACAGCTCTCACTCCAGAGCTGTGTTACCCAATCTTACTGTTAAAACCTCCACACGAGTCTTTAGATTTCCTTATATGAGCCAATTATTGCCAGCGTCTCACTTGCAAGTAAGAAATAACGAACTTACAGCTATCAATGAGATATTGATGCATTCTCTCCCTTCTTTGAGTTACATGGACCTGAATAATAACTTGTTTAATTGTGACTGCAGCCATGCTTGGTTCATTCAGTGGGTGATAAACAAAATCCAAAAGTAAGTTCTGAGATGGCAAGTGGACTATACCTAGTACCCCTTCCTGGCTTTTCTCTACGACACCAAACAGAGAAACAGGCAGCTTTGATCTTTTTGTATTTAACTAGGAAAGTCAGTTGAAAACAAATTCTTATTTACAATGACGGCCTACCCCAGCCCGGGCAACCCTGGGACAATTGTGTGCCGCCCTGTGGGACTCCCAATCACGGACAGTTGTGATACAGCCTGGAATTGAACCATGGTCTGTAGTGCCACCTCTAGCACTGAGTTGCAGTGCCTTAGACTGCTGTGCCACTCGGGAGCCTCAAGTTAATCAGTATGACACCTTCATATCCTACAACGACCATAATGAGCCCTGGGTCATGAGGGAGCTACAGCCAGAGCTGGATGGGTAGCAGGGCTGGAGGCTATGTCTGCAACACCGTGACGTCCTGCCAGGCAAACCCACTATAGAAATCATCACAGACGCCATCTAAGAGTCGTTTATTCACATACAGCTAGCTAGCATACAACCAAAGAAGCTCCTTGTTATCTGTGATACAGCGGTGCTGGTGCATCCAGATACCTCCAAGTGAATGTGAACTTGTCTAGGCAACGATAATCAACAACACGTTCCACCTTTAGGCTAGTGTTCAAAATATTAGCCAAAACACTGACGATGGCTGGTTGTGGAGAAAGTTTGTCATAAGCATTTAGGGATAACTTCGCAATCTAATGTCATCTTCAAATATGTGTTCTTGTGTCCACTGCCAGTGAGAATCTGTACTGCAGAGAGGTAGAGGAGGAAGCTTATGTTGCTGATTGCATTTCATTCTCAGTACATAGTCATAAACATGCAGGAAAAAATGACTGAGAGACACATAATTTATGAATATTTTGTGGATGTTATGAGCCCTTTGTTGTTCACACAATACACCTATTTTCAACAATATCTCTACCGTCACACAACGCAGATGAAAGGGTACAGGGTTAGTTATCATAATCTTGACACACACTGTTCATGCAACTACACAACATTATTAGTTGGCTAACTAGTGTTCTACAAAGCACTAGCAATGGTGGTCCAGTAGCAGAATGTGTATGACAGAGAATTAGCAATTAGTCCTTTATAAGGATCTCCATGGTGTACTGTATGTACGCACCATATAGGACGTGATGGCCAAGTGCAGGAACATGTGTTTGTGACATGCTTGGGTTTTGCCCTGCATTCCGTATGCAGTGCTTACAGGTAAGAACATGAGGACATGGATGCTGAAATACATGGTTGGGTAAATGCAAAGCATGCAAAGTTAGAGCACAGGTAGGGTTCTAATTATAGGGGGACTGGACATCCCAATAGTAACTGAAACGTATATATCAATGAACCCCCAGTCAATGGGGATATCTAACCCTGAGCAAAATAGTAGTGGACCACAATACACCTATAGGCTTTCTGTAGATTGGGATACATTTTATTCCATTTCAAAGTCGGTTTGCAATTGTGTCCTAATGTCTTAATGTTCCTCCAATGATTAATCCAAGTTTGTAATATTCATATCTTTCAGTTCTGCCTAATTTGAACTAGAAAGTTATCCACTTGCCAATGCTAGCTAGCTGACAAGTTAATGAACCAAAACACGAGCTAGATTGCAAGATTAAATTCACTTGATGATCTTGCAAGTAAGCGTGGTCATTGAACCTACTGGAGGTTGAGAAAGTATCAGAACTCAAGGATATCACCCAGATCCAGACAGCTAGAATCACAGATGTTTATTGACCAAACAGGCGGCAGGCAAAAGACAGGTCAAGGGCAGGCAGAGGTCCGTAATCCAGGGCAGAGTCAGTAAGGTACAGAACAGCAGGCAGGCTCACTGTCAGGGCAGGCAGAGGTCCGTAATCCTGGGCAGAGTCAGTAAGGTACAGAACAGCACGCAGGCTCGCTGTCAGGGCAGGCAGAGGTTCGTAATCCAGGGCAGAGTCAGTAAGGTACAGAACAGCAGGCAGGCTCGCTGTCAGGGCAGGCAGATGTCCGTAATCCAGGGCAGAGTCAGGCAGGTACAGAACAGCAGGCAGGCTCGCTGTCAGGGCAGACAGAGGTCCGTAATCTGGTCAGAGTCAGGCAGGTACAGAACAGCAGGCAGGCTCGCTGTCAGGGCAGACAGAGGTCCGTAATCTGGTCAGAGTCAGGCAGGTACAGAACAGCAGGCAGGCTCGCTGTCAGGGCAGGCAGAGGTCCGTAATCTGGTCAGAGTCAGGCAGGTACAGAACAGCAGGCAGGCTCGCTGTCAGGGCAGGCAGAGGTTGGGAAAGCACGCTAGTAAGACCTGACAAGACAAGACGACCTGGCTACAAACAAACAGAGAACACATGAATAAATGGACAGGGGATACTGGGGAAGATGGGCGACACCTGGAGGGGGGTGGAGACAAGCACAAAGACAGGTAAAACCGATCAGGGTGTGACAGCAAGCGTGCAATAGCTTACTGATGTTTTTCTGAAGGAAATGTGCCATTTTATCATATCTTTTATTATGTTAATTCATGTGAGGATTCTCTGTCTCCTTCACCAAACTGTATCATTCACTGACATTTATTTTAGATCAGATTTACTAAACCCAGATACCTATTCAGCCACTACCTGTGTGTGTGTGTGTGTGTGTGTGTGTGTGTGTGTGTGTGTGTGTGTGTGTGTGTGTGTGTGTGTGTGTGTGTGTGTGTGTGTGTGTGTGTGTGTGTGTGTGTGTGTGTGTGTGTGTGTGTGTGAGCCCTCCTTTGCACTGAGAGCGATCTCCTGTGAAAACCTCAAAAGGTCACTGAATAAACTGTTATTGTGTTTCAGTATGCATGTGTGCATGTGTGTGTGCGTGTCTGTGTGCATGTGTGTGCAACCCCTGCCACGGTTTGCGTGTTGAACAGACATCAGTGCTAGGTCCTCTCATCCCACAGGATTGTTTGAATCTTCTCAGGAGACCCACACCCTCCTCTCCACACACACACACACGCACACACACACACACATACACTTCCACTCTCATCAGCACACATGCGTGATTAGGTTTCCACTATCTGTGAAATATGTATGACTAGCTGAGGGAAGGTGTGTGCTTGTTTGTGTAAAAGGTGATATATTAAAGATGGTGAAAGATGGTGTGAAACTCACTCCTCACCCTGAGGTATCGCCCCTTGTGTCATTGAAGAAGGTCTTTTCAAAAGTGCAATGGGTTGGAATGCTTCAGGATGCCGGTCATGTGGGGTTGCAAGGCACAGGTTCTGAGTTCGAGACTGTATGAGCCGATCGGGGGAAAGCGGTAACCACTAAGCAAGCAGCATGACGTTGTCCTTGACATTTGCATGTACTGCGTGCCTGAGTGTGTGTGTGTACGCGCGTGTGTGTGCAAGTGCGTTTTCATATCTGTCTCCTTCATTGACCATGGTATCCTCTATCTGTTATGTAACAGTAGTGGGGCCTGGTTAGGAGGTCCCTATTCTAGTTGAATTATTCAGATATGGTGTTTGTTCTCTGTTAGCTACGCCTCGCTGCTATACGTTCCACAGGAATTACACCCAGTTTACTCTCTCAATCGGATCATTGCATGCTGGTATTAGTCTGTATTCAGACACACTCACACACACACACATGCACACTCACAAACGCATCAACATACATGCCCAAGTATGGCACACACATGGCACACACACACACACACACACACACACACACACACACACACACACACACACACACACACCGTATAAATGGTTGTTATTGTTTTTTTCATATCAAAGGATGTAACAGTCTAATGGGTGCTGTGTTTATTGTTGCTGTTATTTGTCTAATGGACACACACAGACACATACACAATGCACACATACACACACACATACATACCGACAGTCAGACACACAGACAGACAGACAGACAGACTGAACCGTACAGCAGTCAGTGACCATAAGAACAAAGGCATACACTGACACAGAGGAAAGACTTTCAGTGAGAGACTTGCCGCAGTATTGTGTTTTCACAGCCTCTGAAGACCTTGAGTAAAGTGTAGAGTTAGAGTGTGTGTGTGTGATTATTATAGGAGTGCACAGGGAGCATGTACTGTATATATCATTTCACTAATTGCAGTGCTCTGCTGTAATTACAATGCTATAGGGACACACTGCTCTCAGATCACATTATTTAAAGCCTTCACCCAGCTTCTACTGTCCATCATACAATACATACAGAGTTCTTATCTACTGTACTCCCCTCCCTCTCTCCTCTCCCTCCCTCTCTCCTCTCCTTTTTTCTCTCTCTCTTCTACATGTTGGTCTCTCCCCTTCTCCATATCTCTTCTCTGCTCTCTTCTTCTCTCCTTCCCTCCTTGCCTTGTTTCAGATAAACAAATAATCATATTTTTTTGCTAAATGCTTTATACTGCACATGTATCTGCCTCACAGTCAAAGAAATAAGTAGTACTGCTAGGTTTTACATTAAATCAAAGTTAAATGTAACAAATAACTACATTTTTTTTAAAGAAATGTACAAATGATACATTTGTAACATTGATATTTAATAACCCATTACAGTAACACACAAAAAAATTAATGGTTCTTTCTTGTGCCAATTAATGGTTCTTTGGCTTGTAACCATAGCGGAACCCTTTTTGGTGCTATATGGAACCTTTTTTTGAAGGTTCTATGAATAACCATGGTCATAAGGTTCTAAATGGAACCTGTATGGTCCCTTAAATAACCATTTCCAAGGGTTCTATCAGTAAGGGATAAACACTACATTGGAAATAATGGACAACACAAATGTGTCCAAGGTAATGTACAGAAAGGAGGAATTTATCCCAGTTATATTAGTTGCCAAAGAAAACAAAAGGAAAGCACACATTTACCGGTAGAATAATTTCATGTTTATGAGTAAATTCATACTTTCTTTTGAGTGCTAGAGACGTGACCCAGTGGTTCCTTCTTTATGTTCCATTGCCATGCTCAGTGGCAACGTTCTTATCCCTTGTTTGCTGCTAACTAGCCAACTAGCTACATAGTCACAACCTCTTCCCTCATTACGTTTGTTTACTCTTTTTATCCCGATTATAGCCCAGCTGCCAAAAACAAAACAATATGAAAGAACACATTTACTGATATAAATCCTCTTTTTTTTGTTACTAATTTATTTTTTATAAGTTTATAAATTCATACTTTCATATCTTTTGGTGGCTAGAGAAGCGACCCAGTCGTTTGTTCTGCAGCCAGCAAAGTAACTGTTTTCTAATGACCACAGGAGGTTGGTGGCACATCTATTGGGGAGGATGGGCTCATGGTAATGGCTGAAGTGGAATAGGTGGAATGGTATCAAATACATCAAACACATGGTTTCCATGGTTTCCATGTGTGTGATGCCATTCCATTTGTTCTGTTCCAGACATTATTTTGAGCCGTTCTCCCCTCAGCAACCTCCACTGCTATTGACATTAATTTGGATTTATCCATAACAATGAGCTGATATGCCCGATTTTGCCTGGTATAGCTAGAAAAGTTTGCCTTCTCGTCAGGACACTCGTCAACACTGACTGTTCATTACGAGGAGATCACATTGCATATCAAACACCAGGCTAGAAGCTAGCTAAATAGTTTGTTGCTAGCAAACCTGACAATATGACAACTGGATAAAAAAATATCCGTTGCTGAAAACAGCTCGTCAAACTAGAAATAACCAGTTTATAATAGCAATAAGGCACCTCTGTGTTTTGTGGTATCTGGCCAATATACCACGGCCAAGGACTGTTCTTAGGCAGGACGCATTGTGGAGTGCCTGGACACAACCCTTAGCCGTCGTATATTGGCCATATACCACCAACCCCTGAGATGCCTTATTGCTATTATAAACTGGTTACCAAAGTAATTAGAGCAGTAAAAATAAATGCCCGTGGTATCCGGTCTGATATACCACGGCTGTCAGCCAATCAGCATTCAGGGCTCACACTA
The DNA here is from genome assembly GCF_018296145.1 of Oncorhynchus tshawytscha. Taxonomy (NCBI): domain Eukaryota; kingdom Metazoa; phylum Chordata; class Actinopteri; order Salmoniformes; family Salmonidae; genus Oncorhynchus; species Oncorhynchus tshawytscha. The sequence goes on from NC_056453.1 coordinate 32,481,043, forward strand.
CCCAGGCTATATAGGACCCTTTTTATTGGTTCTTTATAGAACCATTCTCAATCTCAACGGTTCTTTACAGAACCATTCTCAATCTCAACAGTCCTTTACAGAACCATTCTCAATCTCAAAGGTTCTTTATAGAACCATTCTCAATCTCAAAGGTTCTTTATAGAACCATTCTCAATCTCAACAGTCCTTTATAGAACCATTCTCAATCTCAAAGGTTCTTTATAGAACCATTCTCAATCTCAACGGTTCTTTATAGAACCATTCTCAATCTCAACGGTTCTTTATAGAACCATTCTCAATCTCAACGGTTCTTTAAAGAACCATTCAGAATCTCAAAGGTTCTTTATAGAACATACAGGGTTTTTTATTCTGGTTTAATAGCGATATTATATTGTTAAAATTCCATATTTCTACTGTTGTGTTTATTAACAAGTTGAATCAGGTGCGCTAACTCTGGAATGGTTTGGATTCCCTGAGAAGAGAATTAAGAACTACTGACTGAGTCAACCGTTCTCAATTGGCACAAGACATAAGTCTTTCACAAGACACCGTCACTGGCCATTGTCATAAATTACATCTCAGAGCATAACACAACAGATAAAATAAACTGGATTGACACTGTCACTCACTGTTGCACAAAAAAAACAGTGACCAAATCACGCCACAAAATATTTGAATGAGCCGCCACCCCTACATTTTAATCATCACTAAAATATGAAATAACATGTTTTTTTTAACAGCAAAGAATCATTGGAGGACTCATAGTGTTATTTGGATCAGTATGGCTCCACATAAAACCATCACCCTTCCCAAAGAACCCTTGAGAAAACCTCATTTTTTTGTGTGTATGAGATTTGTATGTAAAACATTGACATTGGACATTTAGCAGATGCTCTTATCCAGAGTGACTTACAGTAAGTGCATTCATCTTAAGGTAGCTAGGTGAGACGCCCACATATCACAGTCAAATATACAGGATACGAACATTCCATTCCAGCTAAATAATAGATAGAGTTTTGCAAAAAATTACACTTTAAAATCATACACATCTAAAATCTAATAATAAAAAATCTGAAAACAGTTATATTTTACACACACATGAAGGTACACATAAGAAATCATTTCTGGCCTCCCGAGTGGCGCAGTGGTCTAAGGCATGGTAGTGCTAACTGCATCACTACAGATCCTAGTTCAATCCCAGGCTGTGATGCAGTTGTCCACGACTGGGAAACCCATGAGACAGCGCACAATTGGCCCAGCATTGTCTGGGTTAGAGGAGAGTTTGGCCAGCAGGGAAGTCCTTGCCCATCTAGCAACTTGTGTGACGGGCTGGGCACATGCACACTGATGCGGTCGCCAGGTGTACAGTGTTTCATCTGACACACATATGTGTGGCTGGGTTAAGTGAGCAGTGTGGCTTGGCAGGTCGTGTTTTGGAGGACTCACGACTTCCGCCTCTCAGTGGTCAGTATGGGAGTTGCATTGATGGTTCAAGTAACTGTAACTACCAATTGGATATCACGAAAAGGGGGGGAATAAATCATTTCTGATGAAAAAACACAAATGTGAAAAATATGTGGATATAGTGTTTTGGAAATAAACTTGAAATGTCTGAAACTCTATTGGAGGAATAGGACAAAAAAGTCCATAATTTGGTATTCTGCATCCGCTGCTGGCTCAAACACATTAGCCTCATCTAAGGCTGCCTCTGCCTCCTTTTCATGCTGAAGAGCCTCTAATGTGGCCTCCTTATGGGTCTCCTCCACTTTAAGCTGGGCTTTCTTAATCTTCACCTCTAGTATCATGCTCTTGCTAGTGCTGCTTCAGCCTTGGCATGCGCTTCTAATGCAGCCACGCTTGCTGTAGACTTGCAGGAGCATCTTAATGACTTAGATGAAGAGAACACTTTGACCTCTGACCTGGTTGCAAGGCCCCTACGTTCCGAAGCTGACATCTTAATGACTTAGATGAAGAGAACACTTTGACCTCTGACCTGGTTGCAAGGCCCCTATGTTCCGAAGCTGACATCATGATGACTTAGATGAAGAAAACACTCTGACCTGGTTGCAAGGCCGTCAAGACGTTCCGAAGCTGACATTTGCTTTGGACGTGTGTAAAAGAGTAGAGCCGACTGGATATCTTGTCCTCTAGAGGATGCAATCATTGTTGAGTGTCTTTTTACTGTTCTGCTCTCGCTAAAGAGTCCCCTTCTTAAGTTCAGCAGACAGATACATCCGGTACGTAGCCGGATGTTGAAGAATGATTTATTGCCACCTCTTCGCAGGTACAGTACTAGTGACTGAAATGAGTAAAACTGAAAAATAGAAAGAAAAGAACAATGAGTGTGACTTATTCTATGCTAGCTGAATACTAGGCTTAATTCTCAATAATAACACAGCATGTATTTGTATTCATGAACACAGAAATATGCATTAAATTGGATGTAAATAACTACCCAAAACATGACAAGATCAAATGCACTGAACAGGTATCCATGTGGCTATCAAGAAGATTCATAAATCTCATTAAAACAATCATCCTTACAAAATATCATCATGAATTGAATGCCAAATAAAATAAACAATTTTACTTTCAGACAATGTAAGGGATCAATATCATGCCAAATGTATTTGTAAATGTAAATCACCAATCCACAAATGTAAATCGCCATCCACAAATGCATTTCACTACCCACAAACAAACACCTTTTGATTTGTATTTGTAAATTGAGGTTCTTAAGTAAAATGCCATAAATATTTGCGCAAACATGACAGATATGGCAAACCTGCAACTCCATATTTGGAAGCGCTTAGGTCAACTGACTTTTGTCAGGGATTTGACGACAAGAAAAAGACAAGAAGTTCTCACACATTATCACAAGTTATCACGGTACAAAGCGATTTGTAGTCGTAGAAAAAACGTTCCCATTGATGCTTAGAAATGGCTTTCTATGGGTACAAACCTTTTTTCTACGAATACAAATCACGTTGTGCACTTGAGAACTTATTTTCTATGTGTGATTGCTTCCAAATATGGAGTTGCAGGTTTGCCAAATCTGTCACGTTCTGACCATAGTTCTTTTGTGTTTTCTTTGTTTTAGTGTTGGTCAGGACGTGAGCTGAGTGGGCATTCTATGTTGTATGTCTAGTTTGTCTATTTCTATGTTTGGCCTGATATGGTTCTCAATCAGAGGCAGGTGTTAGTCATTTACTCTGATTGGGAACCATATTTAGGTAGCCTGTTTTGTGGTGGGTTTTGGGGGTGGTTGTCTTCTGTCTTTGCACCAGATAGGACTGTTTTGGTTTTCACATGTGTTATTTTGTAGTGTTCTTGTCTATCATCTATATTAAAGATGTTGAACATTAACCACGCTGCATTTTGGTCCTCCTCTCCATCAACGGAAGAAAACCTTTACAAAATCTGTCATGTTTGCGCATATCTCTCCTATGTGCAAATCTTTATGGCAGTCATTTTACTTAAGGCCCTCGATTTACAAATACAAATCAAAAGGTGTTTGTTTGTGGATAGCAAATTGCATTTCTGGATAGCAATTTTCAATTGTGGAAAGTGATTTACATTTATGAATTAGTGATTTACATTTGTAGATTGGTGACTTACATTTGTGAATAAATTTGGCATGATATTGATCCCATACCAATGCTTCTACAAAATGCAAGAATGATGGAGTTTGATAAAGAAGGATGGAGTTTGATAAAGAAGGATGGAGTTTGATAAAGAAGGATGGAGTTTGATAAAGAAGGATGGAGTTTGATAAAGAAGGATGGAGTTTGATAAAGAAGGATGGAGTTTGATAAAGAAGGATGCAGTTTGATAAAGAAGGATGGAGTTTGATAAAGAAGGATGGAGTTTGATAAAGAAGGATGGAGTTTGATAAAGAAGGATGGAGTTTGATAAAGGATGATGGAGTTTGATAAAGGATGGAGTTTGATAAAGAAGGATGGAGTTTGATAAAGAAGGATGGAGTTTGATAAAGAAGGATGCAGTTTGATAAAGAAGTATGGAGTTTGATAAAGTCTCCAGCTCCACAGTGTGACTTTCACCATTTTGGAATGTAAACAATTCTTCTTCTACAGGATTTAGCACATTAAACAAGCAACACAAATCAACACAGGAAGGTGGCCCCCAAGTGGTCAACAATGGAGTTACAGGATAGCCTAAAGGAAGTACAGACGCCAGAATGTTTGGTGTTTTGTTGATGTCACTGAGATTTCTTCTTCTAGCCATGGTAGCCAAAATAATGGTCAACTGGAAATGTCTATACATGACCCTAAGCATGATGGGATGTTAATTGCTTAATTCAGGAACCACACCTGTGTGGAAGCACCTGCTTTCAATATTTGTATTCCTTATTTACTCAAGTGTTTCCTTTATTTCAGCAGTTACCTGAAGTAACATGTTTTTTAAAGATATTTGTCATTTAGAAAACAACATCCATCCAGCTATGAGCCGAAGCACTTGTCTGTTTCTATAGCTCTACAGCTTCCCAAAACAACAATATTCACTTTCCTTACTGTGCCCCTCGGTTCCAGAAGAAGCTCTTAAACGAGCATGAAGAAACTTGTTAGCCGTCAAAGTGGCAAATAGATGGTTGATCTACGAGGAAACAAACCTGCTATAAAACACATTTACGATCTCAGTTAAAATATTTCAATTTAAAACCCAGAATTTATGGTCCTGAGCAGTTTCTTTTTAGCAGACATAACTGCTGCTATAATTATGGCAGAATATAAGATACATTGTGACTGTAAAGATTAGATTAGAAGTTTAATAGTCACATGTACAGTGTTGCGGGGGGGCAGCATGATGGTCTGGGGGTAGAAACTATTGGCCAGTCTTCCAGTTTTTGTCATGATCCTCCTGTACTGCCTGCATCTTAGTGATGGAAGCGGGGAGAACGGGCCATGGCTCAGGTGGCTGGGATCCCTGATTATCTTCCTGGCCTTTCTGTGGCACCTGGTGTAGTCCGCTGAGTGTACCACCCTCTAAAGAGCCTTGCGGTTTGCGGTGGTGGAGTTGCCGTATCAGGCTGTGATGCAGCCCAACAGTATGCTCTCGATGGTGCTCCTGTAGAACACTGTGGCACACATTTGTGAGTTTTCGGTGGCACTAGGGACGTCTTGGTACTTTTACATAGTACACATCATTAAGTATTTGCCTCAAGACTGTAAGCATGTTCAGTAACAGACAATTAAAGAACCCTTATCTTCAACCCTCCACACTCAGGATACAGAAAAACCAAGGAAAAACAAGGTACTCCTTATAATTGAATGAACAAATCAGACCTCGGACTAGTCATTTAGAACATTATACTGAAGCTTTAATCTGTTACTCTATCCACTCTATCCACTGGCCGTGAGCCTTAGCTCTCTCTAACCACAGAAGGCCAAGTCCAACACATACCGAAAGCATGTACAAGTGGATAAAACTGATTAATCAATACATTTCCTCTATCCTCCTTCACAGCGTAGCTTTCCTTAGAATAAATCAATGTAGGCCTATAAGTGATTTACCATCTCGAAAGCTCTGGCGCCATCTTATGGACATCTAGTGGGTTTGCATTTGAAACTGTTTCATTTATTTTATTTCACGTTTAACTAAGCAATTCAATTACAGTTTTTCCCAATTGTTTACACACTAAAATTGGAACTTGAAACGCAATCACCAAAACCTGAAACTCATGTACCAAATCCCTAAAAAAAGTCTGCAAAATTGCAAGCACAATTCCTGCTTTGCAAACAGTTTTCAATTCCAAATCACACGTTTTGCAAAACACTACACACAGTTCTCTACATTAGGCACAGCATTCGAAATTAAAATATCTTTAGTCCCTTTGGAAAGCAACGCCAATCACAATGTCAAGCTCTATACAGCAATTAGCAACACCCACTCCTCACAGGTGTAAATACTCGCTGCTGAATTGTTCACTTAGAAATCCGAGTTTTAGCACTATTAAAAGCCACATATTCGTTTTTTTTTGTTTTGGAGGAAAATGGAAGTCAATGGTGAAGTAAGAGTGAGAGGTGGAGAAGTGGGAGGAAGAGTAACAGTAAGAAGAGGAGGAGGAGGACGTCATCGAGGATGAGGAAGGACAGTTGTCTCAGATGAGATCAGGGCCACATTGGTTGACCATGTCTTCAACCATGGATTGAGTATGAGGGAGGCTGAGCAGAGACTTCAGCCCAACCTGAGCCGCTATACGGTTGCATCTATCCTCCATACATTCAGAAATGGGAACCGGTAAGTTACCTACCATCTACGCTATGCTCTTTATGTATGTATACTACAGTCCGACATATCAGTAGGCCTTTGTTACTCAGTGATTGTTGACCAATGTTACAGTAATTTCCTATTGAAATCAAATAGATTATTTTAGCTTACTGTAACCAATCATATCATATTTGTGGATCTTCTGCAGAACTGAGAGGCGGCCAGGTCATGGTAGAAGACCCCGGCTGTTCACACCAGAACAGGAGACCGCTAGTGTGAACATGGTGGTGGCAAACAACACCATTAGACTATGAGAAATCCAGAACCACATAATTGCAGACAACACAATATTCAATAACATTCACCAGGCTTGTCTACATTGGACAGTGTGTTACAGTGCAACCGAATCCGGATGAAACAGGTTTACAGGGGAGCCATCTGAGTGAAACTCAGAGAGTTAAAGAACAGCGCTATGAATATGTGCAAGTACTATACTGTGAATTTACTATCATATCAGCACTGTATAGACACATTACCGTACTGTAATCCAGTGTATTGTGCCTCACCATATTGACTGCTCTGGGTCTGTCACATATTGACTTGTCTGTTTCAGTCTTGGCGCTGGATGCTGCTGCAATTCATCACGTTTATATTTACATTGAGGCTGGCTTCAACCTAGCCAAGAGAAGGGGACGGAACATTATTGGCCATTGTGAATGTCCCTGGACAGCGTGGAGGGAATATCACCATGTGCACAGGCGTTAGCCAGCAAGGCGTCCTTATCACCATGCCAACCCTACAACACTGACCTTCTCATCACATTCCTGGACACACTACATGACATCCTCATTCCAGCCGAACAGATGGGTGGACCAGAGCAGCCCAGGTATGTTGTCATGAGGGACACTGAGTTTCCACTGGGCTGCTCTGGTCCGCAACTGGTACATCTTCCACCCAGAATGTATTGTTCTATACGGCCCATCATATTCCCCATTCCAAAACCCAATTGAAGAGTTATTTTCGGCATGGCGATGGCAGGTGTATGACCGCCATCCCCTCACACGCATGCCTCTTCTCCAGGAAAGGAAGGTTGATGTTGGGGCTTTCGGCGGCTGGAGCCTTCACTCCAGAAGATTATTTCCCTGCTGTTTAGCCAGGGAGAACATGGCTTGTGATGTAGATGAGGTGCTGTGGCCAGGGAGAACATGGCTTGTGATGTAGATGAGGTGCTGTTTAGCCAGGGAGAACATGGCTTGTGATGTAGATGAGGTGCTGTGGCCAGGGAGAACATGGCTTGTGATATAGATGAGGTGCTGTTTAGCCAGGGAGAACATGGCTTGTGATGTAGATGAGGTGCTGTTTAGCCAGGGAGAACATGGCTTGTGATGTAGATGAGGTGCTGTGGCCAGGGAGAACATGGCTTGTGATGTAGATGAGGTGCTGTGGCCAGGGAGAACATGGCTTGTGATGTAGATGAGGTGCTGTAGCCAGGGAGAACATGGCTTGTGATGTAGATGAGGTGCTGTGGCCAGGGAGAACATGGCTTGTGATGTAGATGAGGTGCTGTGGCCAGGGAGAACATGGCTTGTGATGTAGATGAGGTGCTGTGGCCAGGGAGAACATGGCTTGTGATGTAGATGAGGTGCTGTGGCCAGGAGAACATGGCTTGTGATGTAGATGAGGTGCTGTGGCCAGGGAGAACATGGCTTGTGATGTAGATGAGGTGCTGTGGCCAGGGAGAACATGGCTTGTGATGTAGATGAGGTGCTGTGGCCAGGAGAACATGGCTTGTGATGTAGATGAGGTGCTGTGGCCAGGGAGAACATGGCTTGTGATGTAGATGAGGTGCTGTAGCCAGGAGAACATGGCTTGTGATGTAGATGAGGTGCTGTGGCCAGGAGAACATGGCTTGTGATGTAGATGAGGTGCTGTGGCCAGGGAGAACATGGCTTGTGATGTAGATGAGGTGCTGTGGCCAGGGAGAACATGGCTTGTGATGTAGATGAGGTGCTGTGGCCAGGGAGAACATGGCTTGTGATGTAGATGAGGTGCTGTAGCCAGGGAGAACATGGCTTGTGATGTAGATGAGGTGCTGTGGCCAGACCAAAATAGGAGGCAGGATGCAGCCTAATGTCTTTCTTACATTTTTCCTGTGTTTTTGTCTTTGTGTTTAGGGCTTTGAAAGAATGAGCCACTCATTTGTTTTTGTATAGAAAACCCTTTATCTTACTGCATGTTTTCTCCTGTTGGGTACAGAGAGTGTTACATACAATGCATTTTGGAAATAAATGACTGTTTTTTGTTACTGTATTGCATTTGTTTGAGTAGGTAGCCATTAATGTAACAATATTTTACAACCAGCTACAGTAACACTGAAACTGCTAAAGTTATAAACCTACTGATGGGATATTCAGTGTTTTGTGTTGAGCACATCAGTGTGTTGGTTGGTAGACCGATCTAGTCATATGACGTGTGTCATTTTGATGCAAACATTTTTGGGGGGAAAAAAACAGTTTTTTGTTTGCTTTTGCTAGAGGTTTGGAAAAATGGCCCAAAGATTCAGCAAACGTGTATAAACTAACACTTGAGATGCTGTTTACCCTGGCTGTGTCTCAATTACATCTACTTTCTCATGAGGTGTGCACTTGTTAATTTACCTTTATAGTTTTGCAATGAAATGACTGGTATATGGAAACTCCCTCTAGCCCATGCTAACACCAATCCAATGCTTTTACATTTGGGGGGAGTAGCGAACGAGAGTACACTTAGGAGAGCTTATTGGGATGCACCTTGAATCACTTTTCAATGTCTGCCTATAGGTGGCAGTACAGTGACTCTAGAAAGACCACTTTGCGACCCAAAGCAGTCGGGGCCCAATAGTGACCAAAAGTTGCCATTAGGCACATCTCTAGAATGAGCTTTCCATCTTTGAATACTAACCTTAACAAGTGGAGGGGAAAACATAACTGACTGTAGATCAGTGTCTGAGAGCAACTTAATCCTAAATGGCATGTCTGTCCTAACACCCCCAGGAACATCATTTAATCCCCAGGGCCGTAGTAGCTACATATTTTATTTTATTTATTTTTTTTATTTTTTATTTCACCTTTATTTAACCAGGTTGGCTAGTTGAGAACAAGTTCTCATTTGCAACTGCAAATTGGCCAAGACAAAGCATAGCAGTGTGAACAGACAACACAGAGTTACACATGGAGTAAACAATTAACAAGTCAATAACACAGTAGAAAAAAAGGGGAGTCTATATACATTGTGTGCAAAAGGCATGAGGAGGTAGGCAAATAATTACAATTTTGCAGATTAACACTGGAGTGATAAATGATCAGATGGTCATGTACAGGTAGAGATATTGGTGTGCAAAAGAGCAGAAAAGTAAATAAATAAAAACAGTATGGGGATGAGGTAGGTAAAAATGGGTGGGCTATTTACCGATAGACTATGTACAGCTGCAGCGATCGGTTAGCTGCTCAGATAGCAGATGTTTGAAGTTGGTGAGGGAGATAAAAGTCTCCAACTTCAGCAATTTTTGCAATTCGTTCCAGTCACAGGCAGCAGAGAACTGGAACGAAAGGCGGCCAAATGATGTGTTGGCTTTAGGGATGATCAGTGAGATACACCTGCTGGAGCGCGTGCTACGGATGGGTGTTGCCATCGTGACCAGTGAACTGAGATAAGGCGGAGCTTTACCTAGCATGGACTTGGAGCCAGTGGTTCTGGCGACGAATATGTAGCGAGGGCCAGCCGACTAGAGCATACAAGTCGCAGTGGTGGGTGGTATAAGGTGCTTTAGTGACAAAACGGATGGCACTGTGATAAACTGCATCCAGTTTGCTGAGTAGAGTGTTGGAAGCAATTTTGTAGATGACATCGCCGAAGTCGAGGATCGGTAGGATAGTCAGTTTTACTAGGGTAAGTTTGGCGGCGTGAGTGAAGGAGGCTTTGTTGCGGAATGGAAAGCCGACTCTTGATTTGATTTTCGATTGGAGATGTTTGATATGAGTCTGGAAGGAGAGTTTACAGTCTAGCCAGACACCTAGGTACTTATAGATGTCAACATATTCAAGGTCGGAACCATCCAGGGTGGTGATGCTGGTCAGGTAGACCAGGGTAATGGAATGACAGTAGACGGTAGACCAGGGTAATATAATGACAGTAGAAGGTAGAGCAGGGTAATATATTGACAGTAGAGGGTAGACCAGTGTAATATAATGACAGTAGAAGGTAGACCAGGGTAATATATTGGCAGTAGATGGTAGACCAGGGTAATATAATGACAGTAGAGGATAGACCAGGGTAATCTAGTGACAGTAGATGGTAGACCAGGTCAATATAATGACAGTAGATGGTATACCAGGGTAATATAATGACAGTAGAGGGTAGACCAGGGTAATCTAGTGACAGTAGATGGTAGACCAGGGTAATATAATGACAGTAGAGGGTAATATAGTGACAGTAGATGGTAGACCAGGTAAATATAATGACAGTAGAAGGTAGACCAGGGTAATATAATGACAGTAGATGGTAGACCAGGGTAATATAATGACAGTAGATGGTAGACCAGGGTAATATAGTCACAGTAGATGGTAGACCAGTGTAATATAATGACAGTAAATGGTAGACCAGGGTAATATAATGACAGTAGATGGTAGACCAGGGTAATATAATGACAGTAGATGGTAGAACAGGGTAATATAATGACAGTAGAGGATAGACCAGGGAAATATAATGACAGTAGATTGTAGACCAGGGTAATATAATGACAGTAGAGGATAGACCAGGGTAATCTAGTGACAGTAGATGGTAGACCAGGGTAATATAATGACAGTAGAGGTTAATATAATGACATTAGATGGTAGACCAGGGTAATATAATGACAGTAGATGGTAGACCAGGTAATATAATGACAGTAGAAGGTAGACCAGGGTAATATAATTACAGTAGATGGAAGACCAGGGTAATATAATGACAGTAGACCATGGTAATACAATGACAGTAGAGGGTAGACCAGGGTAATAAAATGACAGTAGATGGTAGAACAGGGCAATATAATGACAGTAGATGGTAGACCAGGGTAATATAATGACAGAAGAGGGTAATATAGTCACAGTAGATGGTTGACCAGGGTAATATAATGACAGTAGATGTTAGATCAGTGTAATATAATGACAGTAGAGGGTAGACTAGTGTAATATAATGACAGTAAATGGTAGACCAGGGTAATATATTCACAGTAGATGGTAGACCAGAGTAATATAATGACAGTAGATGTAGACCAGGGTAATATAATGACAGTAGATGGTCGACCATGGTAATATATTGACAGTAGATGGTAGACCAGGTTAATATAATGACAGTAGATTGTATACCAGGGTAATATAATGTCAGTAGAGGGTAGACCAGTGTAATCTAGTGACAGTAGATGGTAGACCAGGGTAATATAATGGCAGTAGAGTTTAGACCAGGGTAATATAGTGACAGTAGATGGTAGACCAGGGTAATATAATGACAGTAGATGGTAGAACAGGGTAATATAATGACAGTAGATGGTAGACCATGGTAATATAATGACAGTAGAGGGTAGACCAGGGTGATCTAGTGACAGTAAATGATAGACCAGGGTAATATAATGGCAGTAGAGTTTAGACCAGGGTAATATAGTGACAGTAGATTATAGACCAGGATAATATAAGGACAGTAGATGGTAGACCAGGGTAATATAATGACAGTAGATGATAGACTGGGGTAATATATTGACAGTAGATGGTAGACCAGGGTAATATAATGACAGTAGAGGGTAATATAGTGACATTAGATGGTAGACCAGGTTAATATAATGACAGTAGAAGGTAGACCAGGGTAATATATTGACAGTAGATGGTAGACCAGGGTAATATAATGACAGTAGATGGTAGACCAGGGTAATATAATGACAGTAGAGGGTAATATAATGACAGTAGATGGTAGACCAGGGTAATATAGTGACAGTAGATGGTAGACCAGGGTAATATAATGACAGTAGAGGGTAGACCAGGGTAATATTATGACAGTAGATGGTAGACCATGGTAATATAGTGACAGTAGAGGGTAGACCAGGGTAATATAATGACAGTAGATGGTTGACCAGGGTAATATAATGACCTTAGATGGTAGACCAGGGTAATATAATGACATTAGATGGTAGACCAGGGTAATATAATGACAGTAGAGGGTAATATAATGACAGTAGATGGTAGACCAGGGTAATATCATGACAGTAGAGGGTAGACCAGGGTAATATTATGACAGTAGATGGTAGACCATGGTAATATAGTGACAGTAGAGGGTAGACCAGGGTAATATAATGACAGTAGATGGTTGACCAGGGTAATATAATGACAGTAGATGGTAGACCAGGGTAATATAATGACAGTAGAGTTTAGACCAGGGTAATATAATGGCAGTAGAGTTTAGACCAGGGTAATATAGTGACAGTAGATTGTAGACCAGGATAATATAAGGACAGTAGATGGTAGACCAGGGTAATATAATGACAGTAGATGATAGACTGGGGTATACTGACAGTAGATGGTAGACCAGGGTAATATAATGACAGTAGAGGGTAATATAGTGACAGTAGATGTTAGACCAGGTTAATATAATGACAGTAGACGGTAGAACAGGGTAATATAATGACAGTAGATGGTAGACCAGGGTAATAAAATGACAGTATATGGTAGACCAGGGTAATATAATGACAGTGATGGTAGACCAGTGTAATAGAATGACAATAGATGGTAGACCAGGGTAATATAATGACAGTAGAGGGTAATATAATGACAGTAGATGGTAGACCAGAGTAATATAGTGACAGTAGATGGTAGACCAGGGTAATATAATGACAGTAGATGGTAGACCAGGGTAATATAATGACAGTAGATGGTAGACCAGGGTAATATAATGACAGTAGATGGTTGACCAGGGTAATATAATGACAGTAGATGGTAGACCAGGGTAAAATAATGACAGTAGAGGGTAATATAATGACAGTAGATGGTAGACCAGGGTAATATAATGACAGTAGATGGTAGACCAGGGTAATATAATGACAGTAGATGGTAGACCAGGGTAATATAATGACAGTAGAGGGTAATATAATGACAGTAGAGGGTAGACCAGGGTAATATTATAACAGTAGATGGTAGACCATGGTAATATAGTGACAGTAGAGTTTAGACCAGGGTAATATAGTGACAGTAGATTGTAGACCAGGATAATATAAGGACAGTAGATGGTAGACCAGGGTAATATAATGACAGTAGATGATAGACTGGGGTAATATATTGACAGTAGATGGTAGACCAGGGTAATATAATGACAGTAGAGGGTAATATAGTGACATTAGATGGTAGACCAGGTTAATATAATGACAGTAGAAGGTAGACCAGGGTAATATATTGACAGTAGATGGTAGACCAGGGTAATATAATGACAGTAGATGGTAGACCAGGGTAATATAATGACAGTAGAGGGTAATATAATGACAGTAGATGGTAGACCAGGGTAATATCATGACAGTAGATGGTAGACCATGGTAATATAGTGACAGTAGAGGGTAGACCAGGGTAATATAATGACAGTAGATGGTTGACCAGGGTAATATAATGACAGTAGATGGTAGACCAGGGTAATATAATGACAGTAGAGGGTAATATAATGACAGTACATGGTAGACCAGGTCAATATAATGACAGTAGATGGTATACCAGGGTAATATAATGACAGTAGAGGGGAGACCAGGGTGATCTAGTGACAGTAGATGATAGACCAGGATAATATAATGGCAGTAGAGTTTAGACCAGGGTAATATAGTGACAGTAGATTGTAGACCAGGATAATATAAGGACAGTAGATGGTAGACCAGGGTAATATAATGACAGTAGATGATAGACTGGGGTATACTGACAGTAAATGGTAGACCAGGGTAATATAATGACAGTAGAGGGTAATATAGTGACAGTAGATGGTAGACCAGGTTAATATAATGACAGTAGAAGGTAGAACAGGGTAATATAATGACAGTAGATGGTAGACCAGGGTAATATAATGACAATAGATGGTAGACCAGGGTAATATAATGACAGTAGATGGTAGACCAGTGTAATAGAATGACAGTAGGTTCCCCTCTTTCCACTGGGATTCTCTGCCTCTAACCCTATTACAGGGGCTGGGTCACTGGCTTGCTGGGGCTCTCTCATGCCGTCCCTGGAGGGGGTGCGTCACCTGAGTGGGTTGATTCACTGTTGTGGTCATCCTGTCTGGGTTGGCGCCCCCCCCCTTGGGTTGTGCCGTGGCGGAGATCTTTGTGGGCTATACTCAGCCTTGTCTCAGGATGGTAAGTTGGTGGTTGAAGATATCCCTCTAGTGGTGTGGGGGCTGTGCTTTGGCAAAGTGGGTGGGGTTATATCCTTCCTGTTTGGCCCTGTCCGGGGTGACCTCGGATGGGGCCACAGTGTCTCCTGACCCCTCCTGTCTCAGCCTCCAGTATTTATGCTGCAGTAGTTTATGTGTCGGGGGCTGGGGTCAGTTTGTTATATCTGGAGTACTTCTCCTGTCCTATTCGGTGTCCTGTGTGAATCTAAGTGTGCGTTCTCTAATTCTCTCCTTCTCTCTTTCTTTCTCTCTCTCGGAGGACCTGAGCCCTAGGACCTGAGCTCCAGGACTACCTGACATGATGACTCCTTGCTGTCCCCAGTCCACCTGGCCATGCTGCTGTTCCAGTTTCAACTGACCTGAGCCCTAGGACCATGCCCCAGGACTACCTGACATGATGACTCCTTGCTGTCCCCAGTCCACCTGGCCATGCTGCTGCTCCAGTTTCAACTTCCACCTGACTGTGCTGCTGCTCCAGTTCAACTGTTCTGCCTTATTATTATTCGACCATGCTGGTCATTTATGAACATTTGAACATCTTGGCCATGTTCTGTTATAATATCCACCCGGCACAGCCAGAAGAGGACTGGCCACCCCACATAGCCTGGTTCCTCTCTAGGTTTCTTCCTAGGTTTTGGCCTTTCTAGGGAGTTTTTCCTAGCCACCGTGCTTCTACACCTGCATTGCTTGCTGTTTGGGGTTTTAGGCTGGGTTTCTGTACAGCACTTTGAGATATCAGCTGATGTACGAAGGGCTATATAAATAAATTTGATTTGATTTGATTTGATTTGATTTAGATGGTAGACCAGGGTAATATAATGACAGTAGAGGGTAATATAATGACAGTAGATGGTAGACCAGAGTAATATAGTGACAGTAGATGGTAGACCAGGGTAATATAATGACAGTAGATGGTAGACCAGGGTAATATAATGACAGTAGATGGTAGACCAGGGTAATATAATGACAGTAGAGGGTAATATAATGACAGTAGATGGTAGACCAGGGTAATATAGTGACAGTAGATGGTAGACCAGGGTAATATAATGACAGTAGAGGGTAGACCAGTGTAATATTATGACAGTAGATGGTAGACCATGGTAATATAGTGACAGTAGAGGGTAGACCAGGGTAATATAATGACAGTAGATGGTTGACCAGGGTAATATAATGACAGTAGATGGTAGACCAGGGTAATATAATGACAGTAGAGGGTAATATAATGACAGTAGATGGTAGACCAGGGTAATATCATGACAGTACATGGTAGACCAGGTCAATATAATGACAGTAGATGGTATACCAGGGTAATATAATGACAGTAGAGGGAGACCAGGGTGATCTAGTGACAGTAGATGATAGACCAGGATAATATAATGGCAGTAGAGTTTAGACCAGGGTAATATAGTGACAGTAGATTGTAGACCAGGATAATATAAGGACAGTAGATGGTAGACCAGGGTAATATAATGACAGTAGATGATAGACTGGGGTATACTGACAGTAAATGGTAGACCAGGGTAATATAATGACAGTAGAGGGTAATATAGTGACAGTAGATGGTAGACCAGGTTAATATAATGACAGTAGAAGGTAGAACAGGGTAATATAATGACAGTAGATGGTAGACCAGGGTAATATAATGACAATAGATGGTAGACCAGGGTAATATAATGACAGTAGAGGGTAATATAATGACAGTAGATGGTAGACCATGGTAATATAGTGACAGTAGAGGGTAGACCAGGGTAATATAATGACAGTAGATGGTTGACCAGGGTAATATAATGACAGTAGATGGTAGACCAGGGTAATATAATGACAGTAGAGGGTAATATAATGACAGTAGATGGTAGACCAGGGTAATATCATGACAGTACATGGTAGACCAGGTCAATATAATGACAGTAGATGGTATACCAGGGTAATATAATGACAGTAGAGGGGAGACCAGGGTGATCTAGTGACAGTAGATGATAGACCAGGATAATATAATGGCAGTAGAGTTTAGACCAGGGTAATATAGTGACAGTAGATTGTAGACCAGGATAATATAAGGACAGTAGATGGTAGACCTGGGTAATATAATGACAGTAGATGATAGACTGGGGTATACTGACAGTAAATGGTAGACCAGGGTAATATAATGACAGTAGAGGGTAATATAGTGACAGTAGATGGTAGACCAGGTTAATATAATGACAGTAGAAGGTAGAACAGGGTAATATAATGACAGTAGATGGTAGACCAGGGTAATATAATGACAATAGATGGTAGACCAGGGTAATATAATGACAGTAGAGGGTAGACCAGTGTAATATTATGACAGTAGATGGTAGACCATGGTAATATAGTGACAGTAGAGGGTAGACCAGGGTAATATAATGACAGTAGATGGTTGACCAGGGTAATATAATGACAGTAGATGGTAGACCAGGGTAATATAATGACAGTAGAGGGTAATATAATGACAGTAGATGGTAGACCAGGGTAATATCATGACAGTACATGGTAGACCAGGTCAATATAATGACAGTAGATGGTATACCAGGGTAATATAATGACAGTAGAGGGGAGACCAGGGTGATCTAGTGACAGTAGATGATAGACCAGGATAATATAATGGCAGTAGAGTTTAGACCAGGGTAATATAGTGACAGTAGATTGTAGACCAGGATAATATAAGGACAGTAGATGGTAGACCTGGGTAATATAATGACAGTAGATGATAGACTGGGGTATACTGACAGTAAATGGTAGACCAGGGTAATATAATGACAGTAGAGGGTAATATAGTGACAGTAGATGGTAGACCAGGTTAATATAATGACAGTAGAAGGTAGAACAGGGTAATATAATGACAGTAGATGGTAGACCAGGGTAATATAATGACAATAGATGGTAGACCAGGGTAATATAATGACAGTAGATGGTAGACCAGTGTAATAGAATGACAGTAGATGGTAGACCAGGGTAATATAATGACAGTAGAGGGTAATATAATGACAGTAGATGGTAGACCAGAGTAATATAGTGACAGTAGATGGTAGACCAGGGTAATATAATGACAGTAGATGGTAGACCAGTGTAATATAATGACAGTAGATGGTAGACCAGGGTAATATAATGACAGTAGATGGTTGACCAGGGTAATATAATGACAGTAGATGGTAGACCAGGGTAAAATAATGACAGTAGAGGGTAATATAATGACAGTAGATGGTAGACCAGGGTAATATAATGACAGTAGATGGTAGACCAGGGTGATATAATGACAGTAGATGGTTGACCAGGGTAATATAATGACAGTAGATGGTAGAACAGGGTAATATAATGACAGTAGATGGTAGACCAGTGCAATATAATGACAGTAAATGGTAGACCAGGGTAATATAATCACAGTAGATGGTAGACCAGAGTAATATAATGACAGTAGATGGTAGACCAGGGTAATATCATGACAGTAGATGGTAGACCAGGTCAATATAATGACAGTAAATGATAGACCAGGGTAATATAATGGCAGTAGAGTTTAGCTCAGGGTAATATAGTGACAGTAGATTGTAGACCAGGATAATATAAGGACAGTATATGGTAGACCAGGGTAATATAATGACAGTAGATGATAGACTGGGGTAATATATTGACAGTAGATGGTAGACCAGGGTAATATAATGACAGTAGAGGGTAATATAGTGAAAGTAGATGGTAGACCAGGTTAATATAATGACAGTAGAAGGTAGACCAGGGTAATATATTGACAGTTGATGGTAGACCAGGGTAATATAATGACAGTAGATGGTAGACCAGGGTAATATAATGACAGTAGATGGTAGACCAGGGTAATATAATGACAGTAGATGGTAGACCAGTGTAATAGAATGACAGTAGATGGTAGACCAGGGTAATATAATGACAGTAGAGGGTAATATAATGACAGAAGATGGTAGACCAGGGTAATATAGTGACAGTAGATGGTAGACCAGGGTAATATAATGACAGTAGAGGGTAGACCAGGGTAATATTATGACAGTAGATGGTAGACCATGGTAATATAGTGACAGTAGAGGGTAGACCAGGGTAATATAATGACAGTAGATGGTTGACCAGGGTAATATAATGACAGTAGATGGTAGACCAGGGTAATATAATGACAGTAGAGTTTAGACCAGGGTAATATAATGGCAGTAGAGTTTAGACCAGGGTAATATAGTGACAGTAGATTGTAGACCAGGATAATATAAGGACAGTAGATGGTAGACCAGGGTAATATAATGACAGTAGATGATAGACTGGGGTATACTGACAGTAGATGGTAGACCAGGGTAATATAATGACAGTAGAGGGTAATATAGTGACAGTAGATGTTAGACCAGGTTAATATAATGACAGTAGACGGTAGAACAGGGTAATATAATGACAGTAGATGGTAGACCAGGGTAATATAATGACAGTATATGGTAGACCAGGGTAATATAATGACAGTGATGGTAGACCAGTGTAATAGAATGACAGTAGATGGTAGACCAGGGTAATATAATGACAGTAGAGGGTAATATAATGACAGTAGATGGTAGACCAGCGTAATATAATGACAGTAGAGGGTAGACCAGGGTAATATAATGACATTAGATGGTAGACCAGTGTAATTTAATGACAGTAGAGGGGAGACCAGGGTAATATAATGACAGTAGATGGTAGACCAGGGTAATATAATGACAGTAGATGGTAGACCAGGGTAATATAATGACAGTAGAGGGTAATATAATGACAGTAGATGGTAGACCAGAGTAATATAGTGACAGTAGATGGTAGACCAGGGTAATATAATGACAGTAGATGGTAGACCAGGGTAATATAATGACAGTAGATGGTAGACCAGGGTAATATAATGACAGTAGATGGTTGACCAGGGTAATATAATGACAGTAGATGGTAGACCAGGGTAAAATAATGACAGTAGAGGGTAATATAATGACAGTAGATGGTAGACCAGGGTAATATAATGACAGTAGATGGTAGACCAGGGTAATATAATGACAGTAGATGGTTGACCAGGGTAATATAATGACAGTAGATGGTAGACCAGGGTAATATAATGACAGTAGAGGGTAATATAATGACAGTAGATGGTAGACCAGGGTAATATAATGACAGTAGAGGGTAGACCAGGGTAATATTATAACAGTAGATGGTAGACCATGGTAATATAGTGACAGTAGAGGGTAGACCAGGGTAATATAATGACAGTAGAGGATAATATAAGGACAGTAGATGGTAGACCAGGGTAATATAATGACAGTAGATGATAGACTGGGGTAATATATTGACAGTAGATGGTAGGCCAGGTTAATATAATGACAGTAGATGGTAGACCAGGTTAATATAATGACAGTAGATGGTAGACCAGGGTAATATAAAGACAGTAGAGGGTAATATAATGACAGTAGAGGGTAGGCCAGGGTAATATAATGACAGTAGATGGTAGACCAGGGTAATATAAAGACAGTAGAGGGTAATATAATGACAGTAGAGGGTAGACCAGGGTAATATAATGACAGTAGATGGTATACCAGGGTAATATAATGACAGTAGATGGTAGACCAGGGTAATATAGTGACAGTAGATGGTAGACCAGGGTAATATAATGACAGTAGATGGTAGACCAGGGTAATATAATGACAGTAGATGGTAGACCAGGGTAATATAATGACAGTAGAAGGTAGACCAGGTAATATAATGACAGTAGATGGTAGACCAGCGTAATATAATGACAGTAGAGGGTAGACCAGGGTAATATAATGACATTAGATGGTAGACCAGTGTAATTTAATGACAGTAGAGAGGAGACCAGGGTAATATAATGACAGTAGATGGTAGACCAGGGTAATATAATGACAGTAGAGGGTAATATAATGACAGTAAATGGTAGACCAGGGTAATATAATCACAGTAGATGGTAGACCAGGGTAATATAATGACAGTAGATGGTAGACAGGGTAATATAATCACAGTAGATGGTAGACCAGGGTAATATAATGACAGTAGATGGTAGACCAGAGTAATATAATGACAGTAGATGGTAGACCAGGGTAATATAATGACAGGAGAGGTTAATATAATGACAGTATATGGTAGACCAGGGTAATATAATGACAGTAGAGGGCAGGCCAGTGTAAAATAATGACAGTAGATGGTAGACCAGGGTAATATAATGACAGTAGATGGTAGACCAGGGTAATATAATGACAGTAGATGGTAGACCAGGTTAATATTATGACAGTAGATGGTAGACCAGGGTAATATATTGACAGTAGATGGTAGACCAGGTTAATATAATGACAGAAGATGGTAGAACAGTGTAATATAATGACAGTAGAGGGTAATATAATGACAGTAGATGGTAGACCAGGGTAATATAATGACAGTAGATGGTAGACCAGGGTAATATAATGACAGTAGATGGTAGAGCAGGGTAATATAATGACAGTAGATGGTAGACCAGGGTAATATAATGACAGTAGAGGGTAATATAATGACAGTAGATGGTAGACCAGGGTAATATAATGACAGTAGAGGGTAGGCCAGGGTAATATAATGACAGTAGATTGTAGACCAGGGTAATATAATGACAGTAGAGGGTAGACCAGGGTAATCTAGTGACAGTAGAAGGTAGACCAGGGTAATATAATGACAGTAGATTGTAGACCAGGTTAATATAATGACAGTATAGGGAAGACCAGGGTAATATAGTGACAGTAGATTGTATACCAGGGTAATAAAATGACAGTAGATAGTAGAACAGGGTAATATAATGACAGTAGATGGTAGACCAGGGTAATATAATGACAGTAGATGGTAGACCAGGTTAATATAATGACAGTAGAGAGGAGACCAGGGTAATATAATTACAGTAGATGGTAGACCAGGGTAATATAATGACAGTAGAGGGTAATATAATGACAGTAAATGGTAGACCAGGGTAATATAATCAATGTAGATGGTAGGCCAGGGTAATATAATGACAGTAGATGGTAGACCAGGTTAATATAATGACAGTAGATGGTAGACCAGGGTAATATAAAGACAGTAGAGGGTAATATAATGACAGTAGAGGGTAGGCCAGGGTAATATAATGACAGTAGATGGTAGACCAGGGTAATATAAAGACAGTAGAGGGTAATATAATGACAGTAGAGGGTAGGCCAGGGTAATATAATGACAGTAGATGGTAGACCAGGGTAATATAGTGACAGTAGATGGTAGACCAGGTTAATATAATGACGGTAGATGGTAGACCAGGGTAATATAATGACAGTAGATGGTAGACCAGGGTAATATAATGACAGTAGATGGTAGACCAGGGTAATATAATGACAGTAGATGGTAGAGCAGGGTAATATAATGACAGTAGATGGTAGACCAGGGTAATATAATGACAGTAGATGGTAGACCAGGGTAATATAATGACAGTAGACGGTAATATAATGACAGTAGATGGTAGACCAGGGTAATATAAAGACAGTAGAGGGTAATATAATGACAGTAGAGGGTAGGCCAGGGTAATATAATGACAGTAGATGGTAGACCAGGGTAATATAATGACAGTAGAGTGTACTATAATGACAGTAGATGGTAGACCAGGGTAATATAATGACAGTAGAGGGTAGGCCAGGCTAATATAATGACAGTAGATGGTAGACCAGGGTAATATAATGACAGTAGATGGTAGATCAGGTAAATATAATGACAGTAGATGGTATACCAGGGTAATATAATGACAGAAGATTTTAGACCGGGGTAATATAGTGACAGTAGATGGTAGACTAGGTTAATATAATGACAGTAGAAGGTAGACCAGGGTAATATAATGACAGTAGATGTCACGCCCTGGTCAAAGTATTTTGTGTTTATCTTTATGTATTTGGTCAGGCCAGGGTGTGGCATGGGGTTTTTGTAATTGTGGTGTGTTTGTCTTGGGGTTTTGGTGGTGGTATTGGGATTGTAGCTTAGTGGGTTGTCTTGCAAGGTCTATGGCTGTCTGGAGTGGTTCTCAATCAGAGGCAGGTGCTTATCGTTGTCTCTGATTGGGAACCATATTTAGGCAGCCATATTCTTTGAGTTTGTCGTGGGTGATTGTCCTTAGTGTCCTATGTGTACTCGTTGTTAGTTTGCACCAGATAGGCTGTTTCGGTTTCGTTTATTGTTTTTTTGTAAGTTCGTGTTTCTTTGTTATATTAAACATGGATCGCAATCGACACGCTGCAGTTTGGTCCGACTCTCTTTCATCACCACTAGAAAACCGTTACAGAATCACCCACCACCAACGGACCAAGCGGCGTGTCAACAGGCAGGAGCAGCCGAAAAAGGAGATGCTCACCAAGGATTTCTGGTCATGGGAGGAGATCTTCGACGGGAGAGGACCCTGGGCTAAACCAGGGGAGTGTAGCCGCCCAAAGGAGCAACAGGAGAAGAGGCAACAGAGGCAGCAGCAGCAGGAGCAGCAGCAGCTACAGTGGGAGAGGTTGCACCACCTGGAGTTATGGACATGGGAGGAGGAATTGGACGGTAAAGGACCCTGGAATGAGCCTGGAGATTATTGTCGCCCCAAAGCCGAGCTGGAGGCAGCAAAAGCAGAGAGGCGGCATTATGAGGAGCTAGCACGGCAGAGCGGATGGAAGCCCGAGAGTCAGCCCCAAAAATTTCTTGGGGGGCTTACAGGGAGTATGGCTATGCCAGGTAGGAGACCTGCGCAAACTCCCTGTGCTTACCGGGGGCTGGAGAGACCGGGCAGGCACCGTGTTATGCTGTGGAGCGCACGGTGTCTCCAGTGCGGGTGCACAGCCCGGTTCGGTATATTCCAGCTCCTCGTATCGGCCGGGCTAGAGTGGGCATCGAGCCAGGTAAGGTTGGGCAGGCTCGGTGCTCAAGAGCTCCAGTGCGCCTGCACGGTCCGGTCTATCCAGTACCACCTCCACACCCCAGCCCTCCGGTAGCAGCTCCCCGCACCAGGCTTCCTGTGCGTGTCCTCGATCCAGTACCACCAGTTCCAGCACCACGCACCAGGCCTTCAGTGTGCCTCGCCTGTTCAGCGCAGCCAGCGCTTTTCTCCTCCTGCGCTGCTGGAGTCTCCCGCCTGTTTAACGCAGCCAGAGCCTTCCTCCTCTACAGCGCTGCCGGAGCCTCCCGCCTGTTCAGCGCAGCCAGAGCCTTTCTCCTCTACAGCGCTGCCGGAGCCTCCCGCCTGTTCAGCGCAGCCAGAGCCTTCCTCCTCTACAGCGCTGCCGGAGTCTTCCGCCTGTTTAGCGCAGCCAGAGCCTTCCTCCGACACAGCGCTGCAGGAGTCTCCCGCCTGTTCAGCGCAGCCAGAGCTGCCAGTCTGCATGAAGCAGCCAGAGCTGTCAGTCTGCATGGAGCAGTCAGAGCTGTCAGTCTGCATGGAGCAGTCAGAGCTGTCAGTCTGCATGGAGCAGTCAGAGCTGTCAGTCTGCATGGAGCAGCCAGAGCTGTCAGTCTACATGAAGCAGCCCGAGCTGCCAGTCTGCATGAAGCAGCCAGTCTACATGGAGCAGCCAGAGCTGTCAGTCTACATGAAGCAGCCCGAGCTGCCAGTCTGCATGAAGCAGCCAGTCTACATGGAGCAGCCAGAGCTGTCAGTCCGCATGGAGCAGCCAGAGCTGTCAGTCCGCATGGAGCAGCCAGAGCTGTCAGTCCGCATGGAGCAGCCAGAGCTGTCAGTCCGCATGGAGCAGCCAGAGCTGTCAGTCTACATGAAGCAGCCCGAGCTGCCAGTCTGCATGAAGCAGCCAGTCTACATAGAGCAGCCAGAGCTGCCAGTCTGCATGAAGCAGCCAGAGCTGTCAGTCTGCATGGAGCAGTCAGAGCTGTCAGTCTGCATGGAGGAGCCAGAGCTGTCAGTCTACATGAAGCAGCCCGAGCTGCCAGTCTGCATGAAGCAGTCAGTCTACATGGAGCAGCCAGAGCTGTCAGTCCGCATGGAGCAGCCAGAGCTGTCAGTCTACATGAAGCAGCCCGAGCTGCCAGTCTGCATGAAGCAGCCAGTCTACATGGAGCAGCCAGAGCTGTCAGTCTGCATGAAGCAGCCAGAGCTGTCAGTCTGCATGGAGCAGCCAGTCTGCATGGAGCAGCCAGTCTGCACGGAGCTGTCAGTCTGCACGGAGCTGTCAGTCTGCACGGAGCTGTCAGTCTGTAAGGAGCTGCCAGTCTGTAAGGAGCTGCCAGTCTGCAAGGAGCTGCCAGTCTGCAAGGAGCTGCCAGTCAGCACGGAGCCGCCAGAGCGGTCAGTCTGTAAGAAGCCGCCAGAGCTGTCAGCCTATATGGAGCAGCTAGTGCCGCCAGTCTGCCCAGCGCCGCCAGTGCCCCCGTCTGCCCAGCATCGCCAGTCTGCCCAGCGCCATCAGTCTGCCCAGCATCGCCAGTCTGCCCAGCATCGCCAGTCTGCCCAGCATCGCCAGTCTGCCCAGCATCGCCAGTCTGCCCAGCACCGCCAGTCTGCCCAGCGTCGTCAGTCTGCCCAGCACCGCCAGTCTGCCCAGCACCGCCAGTCTGCCCAGCGTCGCCAGTCTGCCCAGCGTCGCCAGTCTGCCCGGCGCCGCCAGTCTGCCCGGCGCCGCCAGTCTGCCCAGGCGCCGCCAGTCTGCCCAGCAGATCGCCAGTCTGCCAGACTCTTCCAGATCTGCCAGTCAGCCAGACTCTTCCAGATCTGCCAGTCAACCAGACTCTTCCAGATCTGCCAGTCAACCAGACTCTTCCAGATCTGCCAGTCAACCAGACTCTTCCAGATCTGCCAGTCAACCAGACTCTTCCAGATCTGCCAGTCAACCAGACTCTTCCAGATCTGCCAGTCAACCAGACTCTTCCAGATCTGCCAGTCAGCCAGGATCTGCCAGTCAGCCAGGATCTGCTGAAACCACCAGCCAGCCAGGAGCTGGTAGATCTATCTACCTGCCTGAGCTTCCTCTCACTCCTGAGCTTCCTCTCACTCCTGAGCTTCCTCTCACTCCTGAGCTTCCTCTCACTCCTGAGCTTCCTCTCACTCCTGAGCTTTCTCTCACTCCTGAGCTTTCTCTCACTCCTGAGCTTTCTCTCACTCCTGAGCTTTCTCTCACTCCCGAGCTTCCCCTCAGTCCCGAGCTGCCTCGGTCCCGAGCTGTCCTTCAGTCCCGATCTGTTCCTCAGTCCAGTGGGGTTCTGGGTGAGGACTACTAGGCCATGGTCGGCGGCGAGGTGGACTATCCAGGGACGAAGGGAGAGGGGACTAAGACATTAAAGGAGTGGGGTCCACGTCCCGCGCCGGAGCCGCCACCATGGACAGACGCCCACCCGGACCCTCCCTATTGTTTTGAGGTGCGTTCGGGAGTCCGCACCTTAGGGGGTTCTGTCACGCCCTGGTCAAAGTATTTTGTGTTTATCTTTATGTATTTGGTCAGGCCAGGGTGTGGCATGGGGTTTTTGTAATTGTGGTGTGTTTGTCTTGGGGTTTTGGTGGTGGTATTGGGATTGTAGCTTAGTGGGTTGTCTAGCAAGGTCTATGGCTGTCTGGAGTGGTTCTCAATCAGAGGCAGGTGCTTATCGTTGTCTCTGATTGGGAACCATATTTAGGCAGCCATATTCTTTGAGTTTGTCGTGGGTGATTGTCCTTAGTGTCCTATGTGTACTCGTTGTTAGTTTGCACCAGATAGGCTGTTTCGGTTTCGTTTATTGTTTTTTTTGTAAGTTCGTGTTTCTTTGTTATATTAAACATGGATCGCAATCGACACGCTGCAGTTTGGTCCGACTCTCTTTCATCACCACTAGAAAACCGTTACAGTAGATGGTAGACCAGGGTTATATAATGACAGTAGAGGGTAGACCAGGGTAATATAATGACAGTAGATGGTAGACCAGTCTAATTTAATGACAGTAGAGAGGAGACCAGGTTAATATAATGACATTAGATGGTAGACCAGGGTAATATAATGACAGTAGATGGTAGAAAAGGGTAATATAATGACAGTAGATGGTAGACCAGGGTAATATAATGACAGTAGATGGTAGACCAGGGTAATATAATGACAGTACATGGTAGACCAGGGTAATATAATGACAGTAGATGGTAGACAAGGGTAATATAATGACAGTAGATGGTAGACCAGGGTAATATAATGACAGTAGAGGGTAATATAATGACAGTAGATGGTAGACCAGGGTAATATAATGACAGTAGATGGTAGACCAGGGTAATATAATGACAGTAGATGGTAGACCAGGTTAGTATAATGACAGTAGATGAAAGACCAGGGTAATATAATGACAGTAGATGGTAGACCAGGTTAATATAATGACAGTAGATGGTAGACCAGGGTAATATAATGACAGTAGATGGTAGACCAGGTTAATATAATGACAGTAGATGGTAGAACAGGTTAATATAATGACAGATAGACCAGGGTAATATAATGACAGTAGATGGTAGACCAGGGTAATATAACAGACAGTAGATGGTAGACCAGGGTAATATAATGACAGTAGATGACAGTAGATGGTAGACCAGGGTAATATAATGACAGTAGATGGTAGACCAGGGTAATATAATGACAGTAGATGGTAGACCAGGGTAATATAATGACAGTAGATGGTAGACCAGGGTAATATAATGACAGTAGATGGTAGACCAGGGTAATATAATGACAGTAGAGGGTAATATCATGACAGTAGATGGTAGACCAGGGTATAATGACAGTAGATGGTAGACCAGTAGATGGTAACCAGGGTATATAATGACAGTAGATGGTAGACCAGGTGTAATATAATGACAGTAGATGGTAGACCAGGGTAATATAATGACAGTAGATGGAAGACCAGGGTAATATAATGACAGTAGATGGTAGACCAGGTAATATAATGACAGTAGATGGTAGACCGGGGTAATATAATGACAGTAGATGGTAGACCAGGGTAATATAATGACAGAAGATTGTAGACCAGGGTAATATAATGACAGTAGATGGTAGACCAGGGTAATATAATGACAGTAGATGGTAGACCAGGGTAATATAATGAAAGTAGAGGGGAGACCAGGGTAATATAATGACAGTAGATGGTAGACCAGTGTAATATAATCACAGTAGATGGTAGACCAGGCTAATATAATGACCGGGGATGGTAGACCAGGGTAATATAATGACAGTAGATGGTAGACCAGGGTAATATAATGACAGTAGATGGTAGACCAGGCTTATATAATGACAGTAGAGGGTAGACCAGGGTAATATAATGACAGTAGATGGTAGACCAGGGTAATATAATGACAGTAGAGGGTAGACCAGGGTAATATAATGACAGTAGATGGTAGACCAGGGTAATATAATGACAGTAGATGGTAGACCAGGGTAATATAATGACAGTAGATGGTAGACCAGGTTAATATAGTGACAGTAGGTGGAAGACCAGGGTAATATAATGACAGTAGATGGTAGACCAGGTTAATATTATGACAGTAGATGGTAGACCAGGGTAATATATGACAGTAGATGGTAGACCAGGTTAATATAATGACAGAAGATGGTAGAACAGGGTAATATAATGACAGAGAGGGTAATATAATGACAGTAGATGGTAGACCAGGGTAATATAATGACAGTAGATGGTAGACCAGGGTAATATAATGACAGTAGATGGTAGACCAGGGTAATATAATGACAGTAGATGGTAGACCAGGTAATATAATGACAGTAGATGGTAGACCAGGGTAATATAATGACAGTAGTGGTAGACCAGGGTAATATAATGACAGTAGATGGTAGACCAGGGTAATATAATGACAGTAGAGGTAATATAATGACAGTAGATGGTAGACCAGGGTTAATATAATGACAGTAGAGGGTAGACCAGGGTAATATAATGACAGTAGATGGTAGACCAGGGTAATATAATGACAGTAGATGGCATAGATGGTAGACCAGGGTAATATAATGACAGTAGATGGTAGAAAAGGGTAATATAATGACAGTAGATGGTAGACCAGGGTAATATAATGACAGTAGATGTTAGACCAGGTTAATATAATGACAGTAGAGAGGAGACCAGGGTAATATAATTACAGTAGATGGTAGACCAGGGTAATATAATGACAGTAGAGGGTAATATAATGACAGTACATGGTAGACCAGGGTAATATAATCAGAGTAGATGGTAGACAAGGGTAATATAATGACAGTAGATGGTAGACCAGGGTAATATAATGACAGTAGAGGGTAATATAATGACAGTAGATGGTAGACCAGGTAATATAATGACAGTAGATGGTAGACCAGGGTAATATAATGACAGTAGATGGTAGACCAGGTTAATATAATGACAGTAAATGGAAGACCAGGGTAATATAGTGACAGTAGATTGTATACCAGGGTAATAAAATGACAGTAGATAGTATACCAGGGTAATATAATGACAGTAGATGGTAGACCAGGGTAATATAATGACAGTAGATGGTAGACCAGGATGGTAGACCAGGTAATATAATGATAGTAGATGGTAGACCAGGTTAATATAATGACAGTAGATGGTATACCAGGGTAATATAATGTCAGTAGATGGTAGAACAGGGTAATATAATGACAGTAGATGGTAGACCAGTGTAATATAATGACAGTAAATGGTAGACCAGGGTAATATAATCACAGTAGATGGTAGACCAGAGCAATATAATGACAGTAGATGGTAGACCAGGGTAATATAATGACAGTAGATGGTCGACCATGGTAATATAATGACAGTAGAGGGTAATATAATAACAGTAGATGGTAGACCAGGGTAATATAATGACAGTAGAGGGTAGGCCAGGGTAATATAATGACAGTAGATGGTAGACCAGGTAATATAATGACAGTAGATGGTAGACCAGGTTAATATAATGACAGTAGATGGTAGACCAGGGTAATATAATGATAGTAGATGGTAGACCAGGTTAATATAATGACAGTAGATGGTAGACCAGGGTAATATAATGACAGTAGATGGTAGACCAGGTAATATAATGACAGTAGATGGTAGACCAGGGTAATATAATGGCAGTAGAGTTTAGACCAGGGTAATATAATGACAGTAGATGGTAGACCAGGGTAATATAATGACAGTAGATGGTAGAACAGGGTAATATAATGACAGTAGATGGTAGACCAGGGTAATATAATGACAGTAGATGGTAGACCAGGGTAATATAATGACAGTAGATGGTAGACCAGGGTAATATAATGACAGTAGATGGTAGACCAGGGTAATATAATGACAGTAGATGGTAGACCAGGGTAATATAATGACAGTAGATGGTAGACCAGGGTAATAAAATGACAGTAGATGGTAGACCAGGGTAATATAATGACAGTAGATGGTAGACCAGGTAATATAATGACAGTAGATGGTAGACCAGGGTAATATAATGACAGTAGATGGTAGACCAGGACAGTAATATAATGACAGTAGATGGTAGACCAGGGTAATATAATGACAGATGGTAGACCAGGGTAAATATAATGACAGTAGATTTAGACCAGGGTAATATAATGACAGTAGATGGTAGACCAGGGTAATATAATGACAGTAGATGGTAGACCAGGGTAATATAATGACAGTAGATGGTAGACCAGGGTAATATAATGACAGTAGATGGTAGACCAGGGTAATATAATGACAGTAGAGGGTAATATAATGACAGTAGATGGTAGACCAGGGTAATATAATGACAGTAGATGGTAGACCAGGGTAATATAATGACAGTAGAGGGTAATATAATGACAGTAGATGGTAGACCAGGGTAATATAATGACAGTAGAGGGTAGGCCAGGGTAATATAATGACAGTAGATGGTAGACCAGGGTAATATAATGACAGTAGATGGTAGACCAGGGTAATATAATGACAGTAGATGGTAGACCAGGTTATATAATGACAGTAGATGGTAGACCAGGGTAATATAATGACAGTAGATGGTAGACCAGGTTGATATTATGACAGTAGATGGTAGACCAGGGTAATATATTGACAGTAGATGGTAGACCAGGTTAATATAATGACAGAGGATGGTAGAACAGGGTAATATAACGACAGTAGAGTCCAGGGTAATATAATGACAGTAGATGGTAGACCAGGGTAATATAATGGCAGTAGAGTTTAGACCAGTGTAATATAATGACAGTAGATGGTAGACCAGGGTAATATAATGATAGTAGATGATAGACTGGGGTAATATACTGACAGTAGATGGTAGACCAGGGTAATATAATGACATTAGAGGGTAATATAGTGACAGTAGATGGTAGACCAGGTTAATATAATGACAATAGAAGGTAGACCAGGGTAATATAATGACAGTAGATGGTAGACCAGGGTAATATATTGACAGTAGATGGTAGATCAGGTCAATATAATGACAGTAGATGGTAGACCAGAGTAATATAATGACAGTAGATGGTAGAACAGGGTAATATAATGACAGCAGATGGTAGACCAGTGTAATATAATGACAGTAAATGGTAGACCAGGGTAATATAATCACAGTAGATGGTAGACCAGACTAATATAATGACAGTAGATGGTAGACCAGGGTAATATAATGACAGTAGATGGTCGACCATGGTAATATAATGACAGTAGATGGTAGACCATGGTAATATCATGATAGTAGATGGTAGACCAGGTTAATATAATGACAGTAGATGGTATACCAGGGTAATATAATGACAGTAGAGGGTAGACCAGTGTAATCTAGTGACAGTAGATGGTAGACCAGGGTAATATAATGACAGTAGAGTTTTGACCAGGGTAATATAATGACAGTAGATGGTAGACCAGGGTAATATAATGACAGTAGATGGTAGAACAGGGTAATATAATGACAGTAGATGGTAGACCAGGTAATATAATGACAGTAGATGGTAGACCAGGGTAATATAATGACAGTAGAGGTAGACCAGGGTAATATAATGACAGTAGAGTTTAGACCAGGGTAATATAGTGACAGTAGATTGTAGACCAGGATAATATAATGACAGTAGATGGTAGACCAGGGTAATATAATGACAGTAGATGATAGACCAGGGTAATATAATGACAGTAGATGGTAGACCAGGGTAATATAATGACAGTAGAGGGTAATATAATGACAGTAGATGGTAGACCAGGTTAATATAATGACAGTAGATGGTAGACCAGGGTAATATAATGACAGTAGATGGTAGACCAGGTAATATAATGACAGTAGATGGTAGACCAGGGTAATATAATGACAGTAGATGGTAGACCAGGGTAATATAATGACAGTAGAGTTTAGACCAGGGTAATATAGTGACAGTAGATGGTAGACTAGGTTAATATAATGACAGTAGATGGTAGACCAGGGTAATATAATGACAGTAGATGGTAGACCAGGATAATATAATGACAGTAGAGGGTAGACCAGGGTAATATAATGACAGTAGATGGTAGACCAGGGTAATATAATGACAGTAGATGGTAGACCAGGGTAATATAATGACAGTAGATGGTAGACCAGGGTAATATAATGACAGTAGATGGTAGACCAGGTTAATATAATGACAGTAGATGGTAGACCAGGGTAATATATTGAAAGTAGATGGTAGACCAGGGTAATATAATGACAGTAGAGGTTAATATAATGACAGTAGATGGTATACCAGGGTAATATAATGACAGTAGATGGTAGACCAGGGTAATATAATGACAGTAGAGTTTAGACCAGGGTAATATAATGACAGTAGATGGTAGACCAGGATAATATAATGACAGTAGAGGGTAGACCAGTGTAATATAATGACAGTAGATGGTAGACCAGGGTAATATAATGACAGTAGATGGTAGAACAGGGTAATATAATGACAGTAGATGGTAGACCAGGGTAATATAATGACAGTAGATGGTAGACCAGTGTAATATAATGACAGTAGATAGTAGACCAGGGTAATATAATGACAGTAGATGGTAGACCAGGGTAATATAATGACAGTAGATGGTAGACCAGGGTAATATAATGACAGTAGATGGTAGACCAGGGTAATATAATGACAGTAGAGGGTAATATAATAACAGTAGATGGTAGACCAGGGTAATATAATGACAGTAGATGGTAGACCAGGGTAATATAATGACAGTAGATGGTAGACCAGGGTAATATAATGACAGTAGATGGTAGACCAGGGTAATATAATGACAGTAGATGGTAGACCAGGGTAATATAATGACAGTAGATGGGTAGACCAGGTAATATAATGACAGTAGATGGAAGACCAGGGTAAAATAATGACAGTAGATGGTAGACCAGGTAATATAATGACAGTAGATGGTAGACCAGGGTAATATAATGACAGTAGATGGTAATATATTGACAGTAGATGGTAGAATAGGGTAATATAATGACAGTAGATGGTAGACCAGGGTAATATAATGACAGTAGATGGTAGACCAGGGTAATATAATGACAGTAGATGGTAGACCAGGGTAATATAATGACAGTAGATGGTAGACCAGGGTAATATAATGACAGTAGATGGTAGAGCAGGGTAATATAATGACAGTAGATGGTAGACCAGGGTAATATAATGACAGTAGAGGGTAATATAATGACAGTAGATGGTAGACCAGGTAATATAATGACAGTAGATGGTAGACCAGGGTAATATAATGACAGTAGATGGTAGACCAGGGTAATATAATGACAGTAGATGGTAGATCAGGTCAATATAATGACAGTAGATGGTAGACCAGAGTAATATAATGACAGTAGATGGTAGAACAGGGTAATATAATGACAGTAGATGGTAGACCAGTGTAATATAATGACAGTAGATGGTAGACCAGGGTAATATAATGACAGTAGATGGTAGACCAGGGTAATATAATGACAGTAGATGGTAGACCAGGGTAATATAATGACAGTAGATGGTCGACCAGGTAATATAATGACAGTAGATGGTAGACCAGGGTAATATAATGACAGTAGATGGTAGACCAGGTTAATATAATGACAGTAGATGGTATACCAGGGTAATATAATGACAGTAGAGGGTAGACTAGTGTAATATAATGACAGTAGATGGTAGACCAGGGTAATATAATGACAGTAGAGGGTAGACCAGGGTAATATAATGACAGTAGATGGTAGACCAGGGTAATATAATGACAGTAGATGGTAGACCAGGGTAATATAATGACAGTAGATGGTAGACCAGGGTAATATAATGACAGTAGATGGTAGACCAGGGTAATATAATGACAGTAGATGGTATACCAGGGTAATATAATGGCAGTAGAGTTTAGACCAGGGTAATATAGTGACAGTAGATTGTAGACCAGGATAATATAAGGACAGTAGATGGTAGACCAGGTTAATATAATGACAGTAGATGATAGACTGGGGTAATATACTGACAGTAGATGGTAGACTAGTGTAATATAATGACAGTAGAGAGGGTAATATAATGACAGTAGATGGTAGACCAGGTAATATAATGACAGTAGAAGGTAGACCAGGGTAATATAATGACAGTAGATGGTAGACCAGGGTAATATAATGACAGTAGATGGTAGACCAGGTTAATATAATGACAGTAGATGGTAGACCAGGGTAATATAATGACAGTAGATGGTAGACCAGGGTAATATAATGACAGTAGAGTTTAGACCAGGGTAATATAATGACAGTAGATGGTAGACTAGGTTAATATAATGACAGTAGAAGGTAGACCAGGGTAATATAATGACAGTAGATGGTAGACCAGGATAATATAATGACAGTAGAGGGTAGACCAGTGTAATATAATGACAGTAGATGGTAGACCAGGGTAATATAATGACAGTAGATGGTAGAACAGGGTAATATAATGACAACAGATGGTAGACCAGTGTAATATAATGACAGTAAATGGTAGACCAGGGTAATATAATCACAGTAGATGGTAGACCAGACTAATATAATGACAGTAGATGGTAGACCAGGGTAATATAATGACAGTAGATGGTAGACCAGGTAATATAATGACAGTAGAGGGTAATATAATATAACAGTAGATGGTAGACCAGGGTAATATAATGACAGTAGAGGGTAGACCAGGGTAATATAATGACAGTAGATGGTAGACCAGGTAATATAATGACAGTAGATGGTAGACCAGGTTAATATAATGACAGTAGATGGTAGACCAGGGTAATATAATGACAGTAGAGGGTAGACCAGTGTAATCTAGTGACAGTAGATGGTAGACCAGGGTAATATAATGACAGTAGAGTTTAGACCAGGGTAATATAGTGACAGTAGATGGTAGACCAGGGTAATATAATGACAGTAGATGGTAGACCAGGGTAATATAATGACAGTAGATGGTAGACCAGGGTAATATAATGACAGTAGATGGTAGACCAGGGTAATATAGTGACAGTAGATGATAGACCAGGGTAATATAATGGCAGTAGAGTTTAGACCAGGGTAATATAGTGACAGTAGATTGTAGACCAGGATAATATAAGGACAGTAGATGGTAGACCAGGGTAATATAATGACAGTAGATGGTAGACCAGGGTAATATAATGACAGTAGATGGTAGACCAGGGTAATATAATGACAGTAGAGGGTAATATAGTGACAGTTGATGGTAGACCAGGTTAATATAATGACAATAGAAGGTAGAAAAGCGTAATATAATGACAGTAGATGGTAGACCAGGGTAATATAATGACAATAGATGGTAGACCAGGGTAATATAATGACAGTAGATGGTAATATAATGACAGTAGATGGTAGACCAGGGTAATATAATGACAGTAGATGGTAGACCAGGTAATATAATGACAGTAGATGAAGACCAGGGTAATATAGTGACAGTAGATGGTAGACCAGGGTAATATAATGACAGTAGAGGGTAGACCAGGGTAATATTATGACAGTAGATGGTAGACCATGGTAATATAGTGACAGTAGATGGTAGACCAGGGTAATATAATGACAGTAGATTGTAGACCAGGGTAATATAATGACAGTAGATGGTAGACCAGTGTAATATAATGACAGTAGAGGACCAGTAATATAATGACAGTAGATGGTAGACCAGGGTAATATAATGACAGTAGATGGTAGACCAGGGTAATATAATGACAGTAGATGGTTGACCAGGGTAATATAATGACAGTAGATGGTAGACCAGGGTAATATAATGACAGTAGAGGGTAAATATAATGACAGTAGATGGTAGACCAGGGTAATATAATGACAGTAGATGGTAGACCAGGGTAATATAATGACAGTAGATGGTAGACCAGGGTAATATAATGACAGTAGATGGTAGACCAGGGTAATATAATGACAGTAGATGGTAGACCAGGTAATATAATGACAGTAGATGGTAGACCAGGGTAATATAATGACAGTAGATGGTAGACCAGGGTAATATAATGACAGTAGATGGTAGACCAGGGTAATATAATGACAGTAGATGGTAGACCAGGGTAATATAATGACAGTAGAGGGTAATATAACGACAGTAGATGGTAGACCAGGGTAATATAATGACAGTAGAGGGTAGACCAGTGTAATATAATGACAGTAGATGGTAGACCAGGATAATATAATGACAGTAGATGGTAGACCAGGGTAATATAATGACAGTAGATGGTAGACCAGGTAATATAATGACAGTAGATGGAAGACCAGGGTAATATAATGACAGTAGATGGTAGACCAGGGTAATATAATGACAGTAGATGGTAGACCAGGGTAATATAATGACAGTAGATAGACCAGGGTAATAGACCAGGTAATATAATGACAGTAGATGGTAGACCAGGGTAATATAATGACAGTAGAGGGGGTAATATAATGACAGTAGATGGTAGACCAGGGTAATATAATGACAGTAGAGGTAGACCAGGGTAATATAATGACAGTAGATGGTAGACCAGGGTAATATAATGACAGTAGATGGTAGACCAGGGTAATATAATGACAGTAGATGGTAGACCAGGGTAATATAATGACAGTAGATGGTAGACCAGGGTAATATAATGACAGTAGATGGAAGACCAGGGTAATATAATGACAGTAGATGGTAGACCAGGGTAATATAATGACAGTAGAGGGGTAATATAATGACAGTAGATTGTAGACCAGGTTAATATAATGACAGTAGATGGTAGACCAGGGTAATATAATGACAGTAGATGGTAGACCAGGGTAATATAATGACAGTAGATGGTAGACCAGGGTAATATAATGACAGTAGATGGTAGACCAGGGTAATATAATGACAGTAGATGGTAGACCAGGGTAATATAATGACAGTAGAGAGGAGACCAGGGTAATATAATGACAGTAGATGGTAGACCAGGGTAATATAATGACAGTAGATGGTAGACCAGGGTAATATAATGACAGTAGATGGTAGACCAGGGTAATATAATGACAGTAGATGGTAGACCAGGGTAATATAATGACAGTAGATGGTAGACCAGGGTAATATAATGACAGTAGATGGTAGACCAGGGTAATATAATGACAGTAGATGGTAGACCAGGGTAATATAATGACAGTAGATTGTAGACCAGGGTAATATAATGACAGCAGATTGTAGACCAGGGTAATAAAATGACAGCAGATTGTAGACCAGGGTAATAAAATGACAGTAGATGGTAGACCAGGGTAATATAATGACAGTAGATGGGAGACCAGGGTAATATAATGACAGTAGATGGTATAATGACAGTGGTAATATAATGACAGTAGAGGGTAATATAATATACAGTAGATGGTAGACCAGGGTAATATAATGACAGTAGAGGGTAGACCAGGGTAATATAATGACAGTAGATGGTAGACCATGGTAATATAATGACAGTAGATGGTAGACCAGGTTAATATAATGACAGTAGATGGTAGACCAGGGTAATATAATGACAGTAGATGGTAGACCAGGGTAATATAATGACAGTAGATGGTAGACCAGGGTAATATAATGACAGTAGATGGTAGACCAGGGTAATATAATGGCAGTAGAGTTTAGACCAGGGTAATATAATGACAGTAGATGGTAGACCAGGGTAATATAATGACAGTAGATGGTAGACCAGGGTAATATAATGACAGTAGATGGTAGACCAGGGTAATATAATGACAGTAGATGGTATACCAGGGTAATATAATGACAGTAGATGGTAGACCAGGGTAATATAATGGCAGTAGAGTTTAGACCAGGGTAATATAGTGACAGTAGATGGTAGACCAGGATAATATAATGACAGTAGATGGTAGACCAGGGTAATATAATGACAGTAGATGATAGACCAGGGGTAATATAATGACAGTAGATGGTAGACCAGGGTAATATAATGACAGTAGAGGGACCAGGGTAATATAATGACAGTAGATGGTAGACCAGGTAATATAATGACAGTAGAAGGTAGACCAGGGTAATATAATGACAGTAGATGGTAGACCAGGGTAATATAATGACAGTAGATGGTAGACCAGGTAATATAATGACAGTAGATGGTAGACCAGGGTAATATAATGACAGTAGATGGTAGACCAGGGTAATATAATGACAGTAGAGGTAGACCAGGGTAATATAATGACAGTAGATGGTAGACCAGGGTAATATAATGACAGTAGATGGTAGACCAGGGTAATATAATGACAGTAGATGGTAGACCAGTGTAATATAATGACAGTAGATGGTAGACCAGGGTAATATAATGACAGTAGATGGTAGACCAGGGTAATATAATGACAGTAGATGGTAGACCAGGGTAATATAATGACAGTAGATGGTAGACCATGGTAATATAATGACAGTAGATGGGACCAATATAATGACAGTAGATGGTAGACCAGGGTAATATAATGACAGTAGATGGTAGACCAGGGTAATATAATGACAGTAGATGGTAGACCAGGGTAATATAATGACAGTAGATGGTAGACCAGGTTAATATAATGACAGTAGATGGTAGACCAGGGTAATATAATGACAGTAGATGGTAGACCAGGTAATATAATGACAGTAGATGGTAGACCAGGGTAATATAATGACAGTAGAGGGTAGACCAGTGTAATATAATGACAGTAGATGGTAGACCAGGGTAATATAATGACAGTAGATTTAGACCAGGGTAATATAATGACAGTAGATGGTAGACCAGGGTAATATAATGACAGTAGATGGTAGACCAGGGTAATATAATGACAGTAGATGGTAGACCAGGGTAATATAATGACAGTAGATGGTAGACCAGGGTAATATAATGACAGTAGATGGTAGAACAGGGTAATATAATGACAGCAGATGGTAGACCAGTGTAATATAATGACAGTAGATGGTAGACCAGGGTAATATAATGACAGTAGATGGTAGACCAGGGTAATATAATGACAGTAGATGGTAGACCAGGGTAATATAATGACAGTAGATGGTAGACCAGGGTAATATAATGACAGTAGATGGTAGACCAGGGTAATATAATGACAGTAGATGGTAGACCAGGGTAATATAATGACGGTAGATGGTAGACCAGGGTAATATAATGACAGTAGATGGTAGACCAGGTAATATAATGACAGTAGATGGTAGACCAGGTAATATAATGACAGTAGATGGTAGACCAGGGTAATATAATGACAGTAGATGGTAGACCAGGTAATATAATGACAGTAGATGGTAGACCAGGGTAATATAATGACAGTAGATGGTAGACCAGGGTAATATAATGACAGTAGATGGTAGACCAGGGTAATATAATGACAGTAGATGGTAGACCAGGGTAATATAATGACAGTAGATGGTAGACCAGGGTAATATAATGACAGTAGATGGTATACCAGGGTAATATAATGACAGTAGATGGTAGACCAGGGTAATATAATGACAGTAGAGTTTAGACCAGGGTAATATAATGACAGTAGATGGTAGACCAGGATAATATAATGACAGTAGAGGGTAGACCAGTGTAATATAATGACAGTAGATGGTAGAACAGGGTAATATAATGACAGTAGATGGTCGACCATGGTAATATAATAACAGTAGAGGGTAATATAATAACAGTAGATGGTAGACCAGGGTAATATAATGACAGTAGAGGG
Source organism: Oncorhynchus tshawytscha (assembly GCF_018296145.1). Classification (NCBI taxonomy): domain Eukaryota; kingdom Metazoa; phylum Chordata; class Actinopteri; order Salmoniformes; family Salmonidae; genus Oncorhynchus; species Oncorhynchus tshawytscha. Next base: position 32,520,839 of record NC_056453.1, read on the forward strand.
TAGGCCAGGGTAATATAATGACAGTAGATGGTAGAACAGGGTAATATAATGACAGTAGATGGTAGACCAGGTAATAGAATGACAGTAGATGGTAGACCAGGGTAATATAATGACAGTAGATGGACCAGGTAATATAATGACAGTAGATGGTAGACCAGGGTAATATAATGACAGTAGATGGTAGACCAGGGTAATATAATGACAGTAGATGGTAGACCAGGGTAATATAATGACAGTAGATGGTAGACCAGGGTAATATAATGACAGTAGATGGTAGACCAGGGTAATATAATGACAGTAGATGGTAGACCAGGGTAATATAATGACAGTAGATGGTAGACCAGGGTAATATAATGACAGTAGAGGGTAATATAATGACAGTAGATGGTAGACCAGGGTAATATAATGACAGTAGATGGTAGACCAGGGTAATATAATGACAGTAGATGGTTGACCAGGGTAATATAATGACGGTTGATGGTAGACCAGGGTAATGTAATGACAGTAGAGGGTAATATAATGACAGTAGATGGTAGACCAGGGTAATATAATGACAGTAGATGTTAGACCAGGGTAATATAATGCCAGTAGATGGTAGACCAGGGTAATATAATGACAGTAGATGGTAGACCAGGGTAATATAATGACAGTAGATGGTAGACCAGGGTAATATAATGACAGTAGATGGTAGACCAGGGTAATATAATGACAGTAGATGGTAGACCAGGGTAATATAATGACAGTAGATGGTAGACCAGGGTAATATAATGACAGTAGATGGTAGACCAGGGTAATATAATGACAGTAGAGGGACCAGGGTAATATAATGACAGTAGATGGTAGACCAGGGTAATATAATGACAGTAGATGGTAGACCAGGGTAATATAATGACAGTAGATGGTAGACCAGGGTAATATAATGACAGTAGATGGTAGACCAGGGTAATATAATGACAGTAGATGGTAGACCAGGTAATATAATGACAGTAGATGGAAGACCAGGGTAATATAATGACAGTAGATGGTAGACCAGGTTAATATAATGACAGTAGATGGTAGACCAGGGTAATATAATGACAGTAGATGGTAGACCAGGTAATATAATGACAGTAGATGGTAGACCAGGGTAATATAATGACAGTAGATGGTAGACCAGGGTAATATAATGACAGTAGATGGTAGACCAGGGTAATATAATGACAGTAGATGGTAGACCAGGGTAATATAATGACAGTAGATGGTAGACCAGGGTAATATAATGACAGTAGATGGTAGACCAGGGTAATATAATGACAGTAGATGGTAGACCAGGGTAATATAATGACAGTAGATGGTAGACCAGGGTAATATAATGACAGTAGATGGTAGACCAGGGTAATATAATGACAGTAGATGGTAGACCAGGGTAATATAATGACAGTAGATGGTAGACCAGGGTAATATAATGACAGATGGTAGACCAGGTAATATAATGACAGTAGATGGTAGACCAGGGTAATATAATGACAGTAGATGGTAGACCAGGGTAATATAATGACAGTAGATGGTAGACCAGGGTAATATAATGACAGTAGATGGTAGACCAGGGTAATATAATGACAGTAGATGGTAGACCAGGGTAATATAATGACAGTAGATGGTAGACCAGGGTAATATAATGACAGTAGATGGTAGACCAGGGTAATATAATGACAGTAGATGGTAGACCAGGGTAATATAATGACAGTAGATGGTAGACCAGGGTAATATAATGACAGTAGAGGTAGACCAGGTAATATAATGACAGTAGATGGTAGACCAGGGTAATATAATGACAGTAGATGGTAGACCAGGGTAATATAATGACAGTAGATGGTAGACCAGGGTAATATAATGACAGTAGAGGGTAATATAATGACAGTAGATGGTAGACCAGGGTAATATAATGACAGTAGATGGTAGACCAGGGTAATATAATGACAGTAGATGGTAGACCAGGGTAATATAATGACAGTAGATGGTAGACCAGGGTAATATAATGACAGTAGATGGTAGACCAGGGTAATATAATGACAGTAGATGGTAGACCAGGTAATATAATGACAGTAGATGGTAGACCAGGGTAATATAATGACAGTAGATGGTAGACCAGGGTAATATAATGACAGTAGATGGTAGACCAGGTAATATAATGACAGTAGATGGTAGACCAGGGTAATATAATGACAGTAGATGGTTGACCAGGGTAATATAATGACAGTAGATGGTAGACCAGGGTAATATAATGACAGTAGAGACCAGGGTAATATAATGACAGTAGATGGTAGACCAGGGTAATATAATGACAGTAGACGGTAATATAATGACAGTAGATGGTAGACCAGGTTAATATAATGACAGTAGAAGGTAGACCAGGGTAATGTAATGACAGTAGATGGTAGACCAGGATAATATAAGGACAGTAGAGTTTAGACCAGGGTAATATAGTGACAGTAGATTGTAGACCAGGATAATATAAGGACAGTAGATGGTAATATAATGACAGTAGAAGGTAGACCAGGGTAATATAATGACAGTAGATGGTAGACCAGGATAATATAAGGACAGTAGATTGTAATAATATAATGACAGTAGATGGTAGACCAGGGTAATATAATGACAGTAGATGGTAGACCAGGGTAATATAATGACAGTAGATGGTAGACCAGGGTAATATAATGACAGTAGATGGTAGACCAGGGTAATATAATGAAGTAGACAGTAGACCAGGGTAATATAATGACAGTAGATGGTAGACCAGGGTAATATAATGACAGTAGATGGTAGACCAGGGTAATATAATGACAGTAGATGGTAGACCAGGGTAATATAATGACAGTAGATGGTAGACCAGGGTAATATAATGACAGTAGATGGTAGACCAGGGTAATATAATGACAGTAGATGGTAGACCAGGGTAATATAATGACAGTAGATGGTAGACCAGGGTAATATAATGACAGTAGAGGTAGACCAGGGTAATATAATGACAGTAGATGGTAGACCAGGGTAATATATGACAGTAGATGGTAGACCAGAGTAATATAATGACAGTAGATGGTAGACCAGGGTAATATAATGACAGTAGATGGTAGACCAGGTTAATATAATGACAGTAGATGGTAGACCAGGGTAATATAATGACAGTAGATGGTAGACCAGGGTAATATAATGACAGTAGATGGTAGACCAGTAATATAATGACAGTAGATGGTAGACCAGGGTAATATAATGACAGTAGATGGTAGACCAGGTAATATAATGACAGTAGATGGTAGACCAGGTAATATAATGACAGTAGATGGTAGACCAGGGTAATATAATGACAGTAGATGGTAGACCAGGTAATATAATGACAGTAGATGGTAGAGGGTAATATAATGACAGTAGATGGTAGACCAGGGTAATATAATGACAGTAGATGGTAGACCAGGTAATATAATGACAGTAGATGGTAGACCAGGGTAATATAATGACAGTAGATGGTAGACCAGGGTAATAAATGACAGTAGATGGTAGACCAGGGTAATATAATGACAGTAGATGGTAGACCAGGGTAATATAATGACAGTAGATGGTAGACCAGGGTAATATAATGACAGTAGATGGTAGACCAGGTAATATAATGACAGTAGATGGTATACCAGGTAATATAATGACAGTAGATGGTAGACCAGGGTGATATAATGACAGTAGATGATAGACCAGGGTAATATAATGGCAGTAGATTTAGACCAGGGTAATATAGTGACAGTAGATTGTAGACCAGGATAATATAAGGACAGTAGATGGTAGACCAGGGTAATATAATGACAGTAGATGATAGACCAGGGGTAATATAATGACAGTAGATGGTAGACCAGGGTAATATAATGACAGTAGATGGGACCAGGGTAATATAATGACAGTAGATGGTAGACCAGGTAATATAATGACAGTAGATGGTAGACCAGGGTAATATAATGACAGTAGATGGTAGACCAGGGTAATATAATGACAGTAGATGGTGACCAGGGTAATATAATGACAGTAGATGGTAGACCAGGTAATATAATGACAGTAGATGGTAGACCAGGGTAATATAATGACAGTAGATGGGTAATATAATGACAGTAGATGGTAGACCAGGGTAATATAATGACAGTAGATGGTAGACCAGGGTAATATAATGACAGTAGATGGTAGACCAGGTAAATATAATGACAGTAGATGGTAGACCAGGGTAATATAATGACAGTAGATGGTAGACCAGGGTAATATAATGACAGTAGATGGTAGACCAGGGTAATATAATGACAGTAGATGGTAGACCAGGGTAATATAATGACAGTAGATGGTAGACCAGGGTAATATAATGACAGTAGATGGTAGACCAGGGTAATATAATGACAGTAGATGGTAGACCAGGGTAATATAATGACAGTAGATGGTAGACCAGGGTAATATAATGACAGTAGATGGTAGACCAGGGTAATATAATGACAGTAGATGGTAGACCAGGGTAATATAATGACAGTAGATGGTAGACCAGGTAATATAATGACAGTAGATGGTAGACCAGGTAATATAATGACAGTAGATGGTAGACCAGGGTAATATAATGACAGTAGATGGTAGACCAGGGTAATATAATGACAGTAGATGGTAGACCAGGGTAATATAATGACAGTAGATGGTAGACCAGGTAATATAATGACAGTAGATGGTAGACCAGGGTAATATAATGACAGTAGATGGTAGACCAGGGTAATATAATGACAGTAGATGGTAGACCAGGGTAATATAATGACAGTAGAGGGTAATATAATAATGAGTAGATGGTAGACCAGGGTAATATAATGACAGTAGATGGTAGACCAGGGTAATATAATGACAGTAGATGGTAGACCAGGGTAATATAATGACAGTAGATGGTAGACCAGGGTAATATAATGACAGTAGATGGTAGACCAGGTAATATAATGACAGTAGATGGTAGACCAGGTAATATAATGACAGTAGATGGTAGACCAGGGTAATATAATGACAGTAGATGACAGTAGATAGACCAGGGTAATATAATGACAGTAGATGGTAGACCAGGGTAATATAATGACAGTAGATGGTAGACCAGGGTAATATAATGACAGTAGATGGTAGACCAGGGTAATATAATGACAGTAGATGGTAGACCAGGGTAATATAATGACAGTAGATGGTAGACCAGGGTAATATAATGACAGTAGACCAGGTAATATAATGACAGACCAGGGTAATATAATGACAGTAGATGGTAGACCAGGGTAATATAATGACAGTAGATGGTAGACCAGGGTAATATAATGACAGTAGAGGGTAGACCAGGGTAATATAATGACAGTAGATGGTAGACCAGGGTAATATAATGACAGTAGATGGTAGACCAGGGTAATATAATGACAGTAGATGGTAGACCAGGGTAATATAATGACAGTAGATGGTAGACCAGGGTAATATAATGACAGTAGATGGTAGACCAGGGTAATATAATGACAGTAGATAATTGGTAGACCAGGGTAATATAATGACAGTAGATGGTAGACCAGGATGTAATATAATGACAGTAGATGGTAGACCAGGGTAATATAATGACAGTAGATGGTAGACCAGGGTAATATAATGACAGTAGATGGTAGACCAGGGTAATATAATGACAGTAGATGGTAGACCAGGGTAATATAATGACAGTAGATGGTAGACCAGGGTAATATAATGACAGTAGATGGTAGACCAGGGTAATATAATGACAGTAGATGGTAGACCAGGGTAATATAATGACAGTAGATGGTAGACCAGGTAATATAGTGACAGTAGATGGTAGACCAGGGTAATATAATGACAGTAGATGGTAGACCAGGGTAATATAATGACAGTAGATGGTAGACCAGGGTAATATAATGACAGTAGAGGGTAGATAATATAATGACAGTAGATGGTAGACCAGGGTAATATAATGACAGTAGAGGGTAGACCAGGGTAATATAATGACAGTAGATGGTAGACCAGGGTAATATAATGACAGTAGATGGTAGACCAGGGTAATATAATGACAGTAGAGGGTAGACCAGGGTATAATGACAGTAGATGGTAGACCAGGGTAATATAATGACAGTAGATGGTAGACCAGGGTAATATAATGACAGTAGATGGTTGACCAGGGTAATATAATGACAGTAGATGGTAGACCAGGGTAATATAATGACAGTGACAGTAGACCAGGGTAATATAATGACAGTAGATGGTAGACCAGGGTAATATAATGACAGTAGATGGTAGACCAGGGTAATATAATGACAGTAGATGGTAGACCAGGGTAATATAATGACAGTAGATGGTAGACCAGGGTAATATAATGACAGTAGATGGTAGACCAGTGTAATATAATGACAGTAGATGGTAGACCAGGGTAATATAATGACAGTAGATGGTAGACCAGGTAATATAATGACAGTAGATGGTAGACCAGGGTAATATAATGACAGTAGAGTTTAGACCAGGGTAATATAATGACAGTAGATGGTAGACCAGGTAATATAATGACAGTAGATGGTAGACCAGGGTAATATAATGACAGTAGATGGTAGACCAGGGGTAATATAATGACAGTAGATGGTAGACCAGGGTAATATAATGACAGTAGAGGGTAATAATATAATGACAGTAGATGGTAGACCAGGGTAATATAATGACAGTAGATGGTAGACCAGGGTAATATAATGACAGTAGATGGTAGACCAGGGTAATATTATGACAGTAGATGGTAGACCAGGTAATATAATGACAGTAGATGGTAGACCAGGGTAATATAATGACAGTAGATGGTAGACCAGGGTAATATAATGACAGTAGATGGTAGACCAGGGTAATATAATGACAGTAGAGGTAGACCAGGGTAATATAATGACAGTAGATGGTAGACCAGGTAATATAATGACAGTAGATGGTAGACCAGGGTAATATAATGACAGTAGATGGTAGACCAGGGTAATATAATGACAGTAGATGGTAGACCAGGGTAATATAATGACAGTAGAGGGTAATATAATGACAGTAGATGGTAGACCAGGGTAATATAATGACAGTAGATGGTAGACCAGGGTAATATAATGACAGTAGATGGTAGACCAGGGTAATATAATGACAGTAGATGGTAGACCAGGGTAATATAATGACAGTAGAGGGTAATATAATGACAGTAGATGGTAGACCAGGGTAATATAATGACAGTAGATGGTAGACCAGGGTAATATAATGACAGTAGATGGTAGACCAGGGTAATATAATGACAGTAGATGGTAGACCAGGGTAATATAATGACAGTAGATGGGACCAGGGTAATATAATGACAGTAGATGGTAGACCAGGGTAATATAATGACAGTAGATGGTAGACCAGTGTAATATAATGACAGTAGATGGTAGACCAGGGTAATATAATGACAGTAGATGGTAGACCAGGGTAATATAATGGCAGTAGATGGTAGAACAGGGTAATATAATGACAGTAGATGGTAGACCAGTGTAATATAATCACAGTAAATGGTAGACCAGGGTAATATAATCACAGTAGATGGTAGACCAGAGTAATATAATGACAGTAGATGGTAGACCAGGGTAATATCATGACAGTAGAGTTTAGACCAGGGTAATATAGTGACAGTAGATTGTAGACCAGGATAATATAAGGACAGTAGATGGTAAACCAGGGTAATATAATGACAGTAGATGATAGACTGGGGTAATATATTGACAGTAGATGGTAGACCAGGGTAATATAATGACAGTAGAGGTAGACCAATATAATGACAGTAGATGGTAGACCAGGGTAATATAGTGACAGTAGATGGTAGACCAGGGTAATATAATGACAGTAGAGGGTAGACCAGGGTAATATTATGACAGTAGATGGTAGACCAGGTAATATAATGACAGTAGAGGGTAGACCAGGGTAATATAATGACAGTAGATGGTAGACCAGGGTAATATAATGACAGTAGATGGTAGACCAGGGTAATATAATGACAGTAGAGGGTAGACCAGGGTAATATAATGACAGTAGATGGTAGACCAGGTAATATAATGACAGTAGATGGTAGACCAGGGTAATATAATGACAGTAGATGGTAGACCAGGGTAATATAATGACAGTAGATGGTAGACCAGGGTAATATAGTGACAGTAGAGGGTAATATAATGACAGTAGATGGTTGACCAGAGTAATATAATGACAGTAGATGGTAGACCAGGGTAATATAATGACAGTAGAGGGTAATATAATGACAGTAGATGGTTGACCAGGGTAATATAATGACAGTAGAGGGTAGACCAGGGTAATATAATGACAGTAGAGTTTAGACCAGGGTAATATAGTGACAGTAGATTGTAGACCAGGATAATATAAGGACAGTAGATGGTAAACCAGGGTAATATAATGACAGTAGATGATAGACTGGGGTAATATATTGACAGTAGATGGTAGACCAGGGTAATATAATGACAGTAGAGGGTAATATAATGACAGTAGATGGTAGACCAGGGTAATATAGTGACAGTAGATGGTAGACCAGGGTAATATAATGACAGTAGAGGGTAGACTAGGGTAATATTATAACAGTAGATGGTAGACCATGGTAATATAGTGACAGTAGAGGGTAGACCAGGGTAATATAATGACAGTAGATGGTTGACCAGGGTAATATATTGACAGTAGATGGTAGACCAGGGTAATATAATGACAGTAGAGGGTAATATAATGACAGTAGATGGTAATAATATACAGTAGATGGTAGACCAGGTAATATAATGACAGTAGATGGGTAGACCAGGGTAATATAATGACAGTAGATGGTAGACCAGGGTAATATAATGACAGTAGATGGTAGACCAGGGTAATATAATGACAGTAGAGGGTAATATAATGACAGTAGATGGTAGACCAGGGTAATATAATGACAGTAGATGGTAGACCAGGGTAATATAATGACAGTAGATGGTAGACCAGGGTAATATAATGACAGTAGATGGTAGACCAGGACAGTAATATAATGACAGTAGAGGGTAATATAATGACAGTAGATGGTAGACCAGGGTAATATAATGACAGTAGATGTAGACCAGGTAATCTAGTAACAGTAGATGGTAGACCAGGGTAATATAATGACAGTAGATGGTAGAACAGGGTAATATAATGACAGTAGATGGTAGACCAGTGTAATATAATGACAGTAAATGGTAGACCAGGGTAATATAATGACAGTAGATGGTAGACCAGGTAATATAATGACAGTAGATGGTAGACCAGGGTAATATAATGACAGTAGAGTTTAGACCAGGGTAATATAGTGACAGTAGATGGTAGACCAGGATAATATAATGACAGTAGATGGTAGACCAGGGTAATATAATGACAGTAGATGATAGACCAGGTAATATATGACAGTAGATGGTAGACCAGGGTAATATAATGACAGTAGAGGGTAATATAATGACAGTAGATGGTAGACCAGGGTAATATAATGACAGTAGATGGTAGACCAGGGTAATATAATGACAGTAGAGGGTAGACTAGGGTAATATAATGAACAGTAGATGGTAGACCATGGTAATATAGTGACAGTAGAGGGTAGACCAGGGTAATATAATGACAGTAGATGGTTGACCAGGGTAATATAATGACAGTAGATGGTAGACCAGGGTAATATAATGACAGTAGAGGGTAATATAATGACAGTAGATGGTAGACCATGGTAATATAGTGACAGTAGAGGGTAGACCAGGGTAATATAATGACAGTAGATGGTTGACCAGGGTAATATAATGACAGTAGATGGTAGACCAGGGTAATATAATGACAGTAGAGGGTAATATAATGACAGTAGATGGTAGACCAGGGTAATATAATGACAGTAGATGGTAGACCAGGGTAATATAATGACAGTAGATGGTAGACCAGGGTAATATAATGACAGTAGATGGTAGACCAGGGTAATATAATACATGACAGTAGACCAGGTAATATAATGACAGTAGATGGTAGACCAGGTAATATAATGACAGTAGATGGTAGACCAGGGTAATATAATGACAGTAGATGGTAGACCAGGGTAATATAATGACAGTAGATGGTAGACCAGGGTAATATAATGACAGTAGATGGTAGACCAGGGTAATATAATGACAGTAGATGGTAGACCAGGGTAATATAATGACAGTAGATGGTAGACCAGGTAATATAATGACAGTAGATGGTAGACCAGGGTAATATAATGACAGTAGATGGTAGACCAGGGTAATATAATGACAGTAGATGGTAGACCAGGGTAATATAATGACAGTAGATGGTAGACCAGGGTAATATAATGACAGTAGATGGTAGACCAGGTAATATAATGACAGTAGATGGTAGACCAGGGTAATATAATGACAGTAGAGTTTAGACCAGGGTAATATAATGACAGTAGATGGTAGACCAGGATAATATAATGACAGTAGATGGTAGACCAGGGTAATATAATGACAGTAGATGATAGACCAGGGTAATATAATGACAGTAGATGGTAGACCAGGGTAATATAATGACAGTAGAGGGTAATATAATGACAGTAGATGGTAGACCAGGTAATATAATGACAGTAGATGGTAGACCAGGGTAATATAATGACAGTAGAGGGTAGACAGTAGGGTAATATAATATAATGACAGTAGATGGTAGACCAGGTAATATAATGACAGTAGAGGGTAGACCAGGGTAATATAATGACAGTAGATGGTAGACCAGGGTAATATAATGACAGTAGATGGTAGACCAGGGTAATATAATGACAGTAGACCAGGTAATATAATGACAGTAGATGGTAGACCAGGGTAATATAATGACAGTAGATGGTAGACCAGGGTAATATAATGACAGTAGATGGTAGACCAGGGTAATATAATGACAGTAGATGGTAGACCAGGGTAATATAATGACAGTAGATGGTAGACCAGGTAATATAATGACAGTAGATGGTAGACCAGGGTAATATAATGACAGTAGATGGTAGACCAGGGTAATATAATGACAGTAGATGGTAGACCAGGGTAATATAATGACAGTAGATGGTAGACCAGGGTAATATAATGACAGTAGATGGTAGACCAGGGTAATATAATGACAGTAGATGGTAGACCAGGGTAATCTAGTAACAGTAGATGGTAGACCAGGGTAATATAATGACAGTAGATGGTAGAACAGGGTAATATAATGACAGTAGATGGTAGACCAGGTAATATAATGACAGTAGATGGTAGACCAGGGTAATATAATGACAGTAGATGGTAGACCAGGGTAATATAATGACAGTAGATGGTAGACCAGGGTAATATAATGACAGTAGATGGTAGACCAGGGTGATATAGGACAGTAGATGGTAGACCAGGGTAATATAATGACAGTAGATGGTAGACCAGGGTAATATAATGACAGTAGATTGTAGACCAGGGTAATATAATGACAGTAGATGGTAGACCAGGGTAATATAATGACAGTAGATGGTAGACCAGGGTAATATAATGACAGTAGATGGTAGACCAGGGTAATATAATGACAGTAGATGGTAGACCAGTGTAATATAATGACAGTAGATGGTAGACCAGGGTAATATAATGACAGTAGATGGGTAGACCAGGGTAATATAATGACAGTAGATGGTAGACCAGGGTAATATAATGACAGTAGATGGTAGACCAGGTAATATAATGACAGTAGATGGTAGACCAGGTAATATAATGACAGTAGATGGTAGACCAGGGTAATATAATGACAGTAGATGGTAGACCAGGGTAATATAATGACAGTAGATGGTAGACCAGGGTAATATAATGACAGTAGATGGTAGACCAGGGTAATATAATGACAGTAGATGGTAGACCAGGGTAATATAATGACAGTAGATGGTAGACCAGGGTAATATAATGACAGTAGATGGTAGACCAGGGTAATATAATGACAGTAGATGGTAGACCAGGGTGAATATAATATGACAGTAGATGGTAGACCAGGTAATATAATGACAGTAGATGGTAGACCAGGGTAATATAATGACAGTAGATGGTAGACCAGGGTAATATAATGACAGTAGATGGTAGACCAGGTTAATATAATGACAGTAGATGGTAGACCAGGGTAATATAATGACAGTAGATGGTAGACCAGGGTAATATAATGACAGTAGATGGTAGACCAGGGTAATATAATGACAGTAGATGGTAGGGTAATATAATGACAGTAGATGGTAGACCAGGGTAATATAATGACAGTAGATGGTAGACCAGGGTAATATAATGACAGTAGATGGTAGACCAGGGTAATATAATGACAGTAGATGGTAGACCAGGGTAATATAATGACAGTAGATGGTAGACCAGGGTAATATAATGACAGTAGATGGTAGACCAGGGTAATATAATGACAGTAGATGGTAGACCAGGGTAATATAATGACAGTAGATGGTAGACCAGGGTAATATAATGACAGTAGATGGTAGACCAGGGTAATATAATGACAGTAGAGGGTAATATAATGACAGTAGATGGTAGACCAGGTAATATAATGACAGTAGATGGTAGACCAGGTAATATAATGACAGTAGATGGTAGACCAGGGTAATATAATGACAGTAGATGGTAGACCAGGGTAATATAATGACAGTAGATGGTAGACCAGGGTAATATAATGACAGTAGATGGTAGACCAGGGTAATATAATGACAGTAGATGGGGTAATACCAGGGTAATATAATGACAGTAGATGGTAGACCAGGGTAATATAATGACAGTAGATGAGACCAGGGTAATATAATGACAGTAGATGGTAGACCAGGGTAATATAATGACAGTAGATGGTAGACCAGGGTAATATAATGACAGTAGATGGTAGACCAGGGTAATATAATGACAGTAGATGGTAGACCAGGTAATATAATGACAGTAGATGGTAGACCAGGGTAATATAATGACAGTAGATGGTAGACCAGGGTAATATAATGACAGTAGATGGTAGACCAGGGTAATATAATGACAGTAGATGAGGGTAATATAATGACAGTAGATGGTAGACCAGGGTAATATAATGACAGTAGATGGTAGACCAGGGTAATATAATGACAGTAGATGGTAGACCAGGGTAATATAATGACAGTAGAGGGTAGACCAGGGTAATATAATGACAGTAGAGGGTAGACCAGGGTAATATAATGACAGTAGAGTTTAGACCAGGGTAATATAGTGACAGTAGATTGTAGACCAGGATAATATAATGACAGTAGATGGTAGACCAGGGTAATATAATGACAGTAGATACCAGGGTAATATAATGACAGTAGATGGTAGACCAGGGTAATATAATGACAGTAGAGGGTAAATATAATGACAGTAGATGGTAGACCAGGGTAATATAATGACAGTAGATGGTAGACCAGGGTAATATAATGACAGTAGATGGTAGACCAGGGTAATATAATGACAGTAGATGGTAGACCAGGTAATATAATGACAGTAGATGGTAGACCAGGGTAATATAATGACAGTAGATGGTAGACCAGGGTAATATAATGACAGTAGATGGTAGACCAGGGTAATATAATGACAGTAGATGGTAGACCAGGTAATATAATGACAGTAGATGGTAGACCAGGGTAATATATAATGACAGTAGATGGTAGACCAGGTTAATATAATGACAGTAGATGACAGGTAATAATGACAGTAGATGGTAGATCAGGTCAATATAATGACAGTAGATGGTAGACCAGGTTAATATAATGACAGTAGATGGTAGATCAGGTTAATATAATGACAGTAGATGGTATACCAGGGTAATATAATGACAGTAGATGGTAGACCAGGGTAATATAATGGCAGTAGAGGGTAATATAATGACAGTAGACCAGGGTAATATAATGACAGTAGATGTTAGACTAGGTTAATATAATGACAGTAGAAGGTAGACCAGGGTAATATAATGACAGTAGATGGTAGACCAGGATAATATAATGACAGTAGAGGGTAGACCAGTGTAATATAATGACAGTAGATGGTAGACCAGGGTAATTTAATGACAGTAGATGGTAGAACAGGGTAATATAATGACAGTAGATGGTAGAACAGGATAATATAATGACAGCAGATGGTAGACCAGTTTAATATAATGACAGTAAATGGTAGACCAGGGTAATATAATCACAGTAGATGGTAGACCAGAGCAAGATAATGACAGTAGATGGTAGACCAGGGTAATATAATGACAGTAGATGGTCGACCATGGTAATATAATGACAGTAGAGGGTAATATAATAACAGTAGATGGTCGACCATGGTAATATAATGACAGTAGATGGGTAGACCATAATATAATGACAGTAGATGGTAGACCAGGGTAATATAATGACAGTAGATGGTAGACCAGGGTAATATAATGACAGTAGATGGTAGACCAGGGTAATATAATGACAGTAGATGGTAGACCAGGGTAATATAATGACAGTAGATGGTAGACCAGGTCAATATAATGACAGTAGATGGTAGACCAGGGTAATATAATGACAGTAGAGGACCAGGGTAATATAATGACAGTAGAGGGTAGACCAGGGTGATATAATGACAGTAGATGATAGACCAGGGTAATATAATGACAGTAGAGTTTAGACCAGGGTAATATAATGACAGTAGATGGTAGACCAGGGTAATATAATGACAGTAGATGGTAGACCAGGGTAATATAATGACAGTAGATGGTAGACCAGGGTAATATAATGACAGTAGATGACAGTAGACCAGGGTAATATAATGACAGTAGAGGGTAGACCAGGGTAATACAATGACAGTTGATGGTAGAATAGGGTAATATGATGACAGTAGATGGTAGACCAGGGTAATATAATGACAGTAGAGTGTAATATAGTCACAGTAGATGGTAGACCAGGGTAATATAATGACAGTAGATGGTAGACCAGGGTAATATAATGACAGTAGATGGTAGACCAGTGTAATATAATGACAGTAGATGGTAGACCAGTGTAATAGAATGACAGTAGATGGTAGACCAGGATAATATAATGACAGTAGATGGTAGATCAGGTCAATATAATGACAGTAGATGGTAGACCAGGTTAATATAGTGACAGTAGATGGTAGATCAGGTGACAGTAGATGGTAGATCAGGTAATATAATGACAGTAGATGGTATACCAGGGTAATATAATGACAGTAGATGGTAGACCAGGGTAATATAATGACAGTAGATGGTAGACCAGGGTAATATAATGACAGTAGATGGTAGACCAGGGTAATATAAATGACAGTAGATGGTAGACCAGGGTAATATAATGACAGTAG
The DNA here is from genome assembly GCF_018296145.1 of Oncorhynchus tshawytscha. Taxonomy (NCBI): domain Eukaryota; kingdom Metazoa; phylum Chordata; class Actinopteri; order Salmoniformes; family Salmonidae; genus Oncorhynchus; species Oncorhynchus tshawytscha. The sequence continues at coordinate 32,536,246 of NC_056453.1, forward strand.
ATGGTAGACCAGGATAATATAATGACAGTAGATGGTAGACCAGGGTAATATAATGACAGTAGATGGTAGACCAGGGTAATATAATGACAGTAGATATAATGACAGTAGACCAGGGTAATATAATGACAGTAGAGTTTAGACCAGGGTAATATAATGACAGTAGATGGTAGACCAGGGTAATATAATGACAGTAGATGGTAGACCAGGGTAATATAATGACAGTAGATGGTAGACCAGGGTAATATAATGACAGTAGATGGTAGACCAGGGTAATATAATGACAGTAGATGGTAGACCAGGGTAATATAATGACAGTAGATGGTAGACCAGGGTAATATAATGACAGTAGATGGTAGACCAGGGTAATATAATGACAGTAGAGTAATATAATGACAGTAGATGGTAGACCAGGGTAATATAATGACAGTAGATGGTAGACCAGGGTAATATAATGACAGTAGATATAATGACAGTAGACCAGTAGATTGTAGACCAGGGTAATATAATGACAGTAGATGGTAGACCAGGTTAATATAATGACAGTAGATGGTAGACCAGGGTAATATAATGACAGTAGATGGTAGACCAGGTTAATATAATGACAGTAGATGGTAGACCAGGGTAATATAATGACAGTAGATGGTAGACCAGTGTAATATAATGACAGTAGATGGTAGACCAGGGTAATATAATGACAGTAGATGGTAGACCAGGGTAATATAATGACAGTAGAGGGTAATATAATGACAGTAGATGGTAGACCAGGGTAATATAATGACAGTAGATGGTAGACCAGTAGGTAAATATAATGACAGTAGATGGTAGACCAGGATAATATAATGACAGTAGATGGTAGACCAGGGTAATATAATGACAGTAGATGGTAGACCAGGGTAATATAATGACAGTAGATGGTAGACCAGGGTAATATAATGACAGTAGATGGTAGACCAGGGTAATATAATGACAGTAGATGGTAGACCAGGGTAATATAATGACAGTAGATGGTAGACCAGGGTAATATAGATGGTAGATGACAGTAGATGGTAGACCAGGTAATATAATGACAGTAGAGGGTAGACCAGGGTAATATAATGACAGTAGATGGTAGACCAGGGTAATATAATGACAGTAGATGGTAGACCAGGGTAATATAATGACAGTAGACCAGGTAATATAATGACAGTAGATGGTAGACCAGGGTAATATAATGACAGTAGATGGTAGACCAGGGTAATATAATGACAGTAGATGGTAGACCAGGGTAATATAATGACAGTGACAGTAGATGGTAGACCAGGGTAATATAATGACAGTAGATGGTAGACCAGGTAATATAATGACAGTAGATGGTAGACCAGGGTAATATAATGACAGTAGATGGTAGACCAGGGTAATATAATGACAGTAGATGGTAGACCAGGTAATATAATGACAGTAGATGGTAGACCAGGGTAATATAATGACAGTAGATGGTAGACCAGGGTAATATAATGACAGTAGATGGTAGACCAGGGTAATATAATGACAGTAGATGGTAGACCAGGGTAATATAATGACAGTAGATGGTAGACCAGGTAATATAATGACAGTAGATGGTAGACCAGGGTAATATAACAGTGACAGTAGAGTGTAATATAGTGACAGTAGATGGTAGACCAGGGTAATATAATGACAGTAGATGGTAGACCAGGGTAATATAATGACAGTAGATGGTAGACCAGGGTAATATAATGACAGTAGATGGTAGACCAGGGTAATATAATGACAGTAGAGGGTAGACCAGGGTAATATAATGACAGTAGATGGTAGACCAGGGTAATATAATGACAGTAGATGGTAGACCAGGGTAATATAATGACAGTAGATGGTAGACCAGGGTAATATAATGACAGTAGATGGTAGACCAGGGTAATATAATGACAGTAGATGGTAGACCAGGGTAATATAATGACAGTAGATGGTAGACCAGGGTAATATAATGACAGTAGATGGTAGACCAGGTAATATAATGACAGTAGATGGTAGACCAGGGTAATATAATGACAGTAGATGGTAGACCAGGTAATATAATGACAGTAGATGGTAGACCAGGGTAATATAGTGACAGTAGATGGTAGACCAGGGTAATATAATGACAGTAGATGGTAGACCAGGGTAATATAATGACAGTAGATGGTAGACCAGGGTAATATAATGACAGTAGATGGTAGACAGGGTAATATAATGACAGTAGACCCAGGGTAATATAATGACAGTAGATGGTAGACCAGGGTAATATAATGACAGTAGATGGTAGACCAGGGTAATATAATGACAGTAGATGGTAGACCAGGATAATATAATGACAGTAGATGGTAGACCAGGGTAATATAATGACAGTAGATGGTAGACCAGGGTAATATAATGACAGTAGATGGTAGACCAGGGTAATATAATGACAGTAGATGGTAGACCAGGGTAATATAATGACAGTAGATGGTAGACCAGGGTAATATAATGACAGTAGATGGTAGACCAGGGTAATATAATGACAGTAGATGGTAGACCAGGGTAATATAATGACAGTAGATAGACCAGGGTAATATAATGACAGTAGATGGGTAGACCAGGGTAATATAATGACAGTTGATGGTAGAATAGGGTAATATAATGACAGTAGAGTAGACCAGGGTAATATAATGACAGTAGATGGTAGACCAGGGTAATATAATGACAGTAGATGGTAGACCAGGGTAATATAATGACAGTAGATTGTAGACCAGGGTAATATAATGACAGTAGATGGTAGACCAGGGTAATATAATGACAGTAGATGGTAGACCAGGGTAATATAATGACAGTAGATGGTAGACCAGGGTAATATAATGACAGTAGATGGTAGACCAGGTTAATATAATGACAGTAGATGGTAGACCAGGGGTAGACCAGGGTAATATAATGACAGTAGATGGTAGACCAGGTAATATAATGACAGTAGATGGTAGACCAGGTAATATAATGACAGTAGATGGTAGACCAGGGTAATATAATGACAGTAGATGGTAGACCAGGGTAATATAATGACAGTAGATGGTAGACCAGGGGAGAGTAGGGTAATATAATGACAGTAGATGGTAGACCAGGATAATATAATGACAGTAGATGGTTGACCAGGGTAATATAATGACAGTAGATGGTAGACCAGGGTAATATAATGACAGTAGAGGGTAATATAATGACAGTAGATGGTAGACCAGGGTAATATAATGACAGTAGATGGTAGACCAGGGTAATATAATGACAGTAGATGGTAGACCAGGGTAATATAATGACAGTAGATGGTAGACCAGGTAATATAATGACAGTAGATGGTAGACCAGGGTAATATAATGACAGTAGATGGTAGACCAGGGTAATATAATGACAGTAGATGGTAGACCAGGGTAATATAATGACAGTAGATGGTAGACCAGGGTAATATAATGACAGTAGATGGTAGACCAGGGTAATATAATGACAGTAGATGGTAGACCAGGGTAATATAATGACAGTAGACCAGGGTAATATAATGACAGTAGATGGTAGACCAGGGTAATATAATGACAGTAGATGGTAGACCAGGGTAATATAATGACAGTAGATGGTAGACCAGGTAATATAATGACAGTATAATGACAGTAGATAGACCAGGTAATATAATGACAGTAGATGGTAGACCAGGGTAATATAAGACAGTAGATGGTAGACCAGGTTAATATAATGACAGTAGATGGTAGACCAGGGTAATATAATGACAGTAGATGGTAGACCAGGGTAATATAATGACAGTAGATGGTAGACCAGGGTAATATAATGACAGTAGATGGTAGACCAGGGTAATATAATGACAGTAGATGGTAGACCAGGGTAATATAATGACAGTAGATGGTAGACCAGGGTAATATAATGACAGTAGGTAGATGGTAGACCAGGGTAATATAATGACAGTAGATGGTAGACCAGTAATAATATAATGACAGTAGATGGTAGACCAGGGTAATATAATGACAGTAGATGGTAGACCAGGGTAATATAATGACAGTAGATGGTAGACCAGGGTAATATAATGACAGTAGATGGTAGACCAGGGTAATATAATGACAGGTAGACCAGGGTAATATAATGACAGTAGATGGTAGACCAGGGTAATATAATGACAGTAGATGGTAGACCAGGGTAATATAATGACAGTAGATGGTAGACCAGGGTAATATAATGACAGTAGAGGTGACCAATATAATGACAGTAGATGGTAGACCAGGGTAATATAATGACAGTAGATGGTAGACCAGGGTAATATAATGACAGTAGATGGTAGACCAGGGTAATATAATGACAGTAGATGGTAGACCAGTGTAATATAATGACAGTAGATGGTAGACCAGGATAATATAATGACAGTAGATGACCAGGATAATATAGACAGTAGATGGTAGACCAGGTTAATATAATGACAGTAGATGGTAGATCAGGTCAATATAATGACAGTAGATGGTAGATCAGGTCAATATAATGACAGTAGATGGTATACCAGGGTAATATAATGACAGTAGATGGTAGACCAGGGTAATATAATGGCAGTAGAGTTTAGACCAGGGTAATATAGTGACAGTAGATGGTAGACTAGGTTAATATAATGACAGTAGAAGGTAGACCAGGGTAATATAATGACAGTAGATGGTAGACCAGGATAATATAATGACAGTAGAGGGTAGACCAGGGTAATATAATGACAGTAGATGGTATACCAGGGTAATATAATGACAGTAGATGGTAGACCAGGGTAATATAATGGCAGTAGAGTTTAGACCAGGGTAATATAGTGACAGTAGATGGTAGACTAGGTTAATATAATGACAGTAGAAGGTAGACCAGGGTAATCTAATGACATTAGATGGTAGACCAGGGTAATATAATGACAGTAGACCAGGGTAATATAATGACAGTAGATGGTAGACCAGGGTAATATAATGACAGTAGATGGTAGACCAGGGTAATACAATGACAGTAGATGGTAGAATAGGGTAATATAATGACAGTAGACCAGTGTAATATAGTCACAGTAGATGGTAGACCAGGGTAATATAATGACAGTAGATGGTAGACCAGGGTAATATAATGACAGTAGATGGTAGACCAGGGTAATATAATGACAGTAGATGGTAGACCAGGGTAATATAATGACAGTAGATTGTAGACCCGGGTAATAATATGACAGTAGATGGTAGAACAAGTTAATATAATGACAGTAGATGGTAGACCAGGGTAATATAATGACAGTAGATGGTAGACCAGTGTAATATAATGACAGTAGATGGTAGACCAGTGTAATAGAATGACAGTAGATGGTAGACCAGGGTAATATAATGGCAGTAGAGGGTAGACCAGGGTAATATTATGACAGTAGATGGTAGACCATGGTAATATAGTGACAGTAGAGGGTAGACCAGGATAATATAATGACAGTAGATGGTTGACCAGGGTAATATAATGACAGTAGATGGTAGACCAGGGTAATATAATGACAGTAGAGGGTAATATAATGACAGTAGATGGTAGACCAGGGTAATATAGTGACAGTAGATGGTAGACCAGGGTAATATAATGGCAGTAGAGGGTAGACCAGGGTAATATTATGACAGTAGATGGTAGACCATGGTAAT